>NC_142937.1:2154307-2159307 GCF_046866305.1 Octopus bimaculoides | reverse complement strand
TTAAGTTGGTACATATATTTTAGCGATCTCAAAAGGATGGAGAATAAAGATGACCTTGGCGGGATTTGAACATATTGCGTAGAGAGTATAAACAAATTTGAGAGTAATATTATTATATATATATTACTAATTGGCATAGATTGTGCAGTCTGTTAGCCTTTCCTTTGAAATGCACTAATAAAGCGAAACATCTACGTACAGACCTTTTGAAGTGATAGCAATGAGAGTAGGACAAAGGTCCTCTAAGACAAAAGCCCCACGGACAAATGTGCCTCGGACAAAAGCCTCATAGTTAAGATGTGATAGTGGACAAAAGCCCCACGGTTAGATTTTTCGGTTTTTTTGTTTCGTTTTTCTTTTATTCTTTTACTTATTTCAGTCATTAGACTATGGCCATGCTGGTGCACCGGCTTTAGCTGAACAAATCGACACAAGAATTTTTTATATTTTTACTTGTTGCTGCAGTTAGTAGACTGCGGCCATGCTGGAGCACCACCTCGAAGAATTTTTAGTCGAATGTATCGACGCCAATTCTTTTTAGATTTTTACTTGTTGTAGTTATTAGAAGGGTGCAATGCTGGGGTACCGCCCTGAAGAATTTTTAGTCGCAGAAAAATCAGCATTTTAAAATTTAAGTATTTTGTTTTCTTCCCTCAGCACTTACAGAGTAATGAGAATGAACCGACCTTTTGAACTTTCTCCGGCCGTTGAAGGTCTAACAGAATTATGGCGCCGAAAGCTAGTCGTTCGAACGTGCTTCTTATCGATTTTATGTTTCTACACATTCCTTGAAGTAAATGCTTTCCCTTTTGTTAGAATTCAGACAATATGTACATTGAGTCGTAAAGTGTCTTGTGTTCTGTTATTCTATTCTACTTAATTATTTCCGATTGAATATATTTTGTTTATTTGAAAATTGGGATTTTGGAACAACATTTTTTTATAACAGCAATTTCCGTTTTTGTTTATGTGAAATTATAAAAATTATATCAAAGATTTGGCTGTTATTTCTAGCATATGGAGAGACCTTCTAGGCTTAACTTCTTGTGCTGGTTGAAAATCAACTAAAAAGGATTTTCAAGAGATTTGACTGTTATTTCTAGCATATAGAGAGACCTTCTGGGTTTAACTTCATGCGCTGGTTGGAAATCATTAAAAAAAATTTCTGCGGTCGATACTAAAAATTCCTCAAGGTGGTGCCCCAGCATGGCCACAGTCTAATGACTGCAACAAGTAAAAAGAAAAAATAAATAACAAAAAATATAACAGTGGAGCTTTTGTCCGAGGGGCTTTTGTCCGTGGGGGGCTTTTGTCCGTGGGGGGCTTTTGTCCGTGGGGGGCTTTTGTCCGTGGGGGCGCTTTTGTCCGGATCCCGATAAGCATAGATTTGAACAATGCAGTGTATTGTAAATATGCGACTTATGATCGAGTATTTAATTCTACTTCTCGAAATTGTGATATCAGATAATATTCAATAGCTGTAATTGAACTGTATCTCCATGAGTGACTTTTTTCCTATGTACTACATCAACGTCAAGCCCCCCATTGTTGGTTTGACAGTTTACGAACGTTTCCATTTCATTTTAGTGCATGCATATTTTAATGAAATGCATATTTATGCCTCAAAAGGCTGTGGCTTTTTCTTTATTTTATCTGAACCTTGGACAACAACTTAATCATTTTATCGGTTGACAAATAATGGCATTTTGATTTTAAATATTTAAGTTCACTTACTGAATATGTTTTACTTTCCAGTGGAGAGAAAATCCATTCCACAATTGCTGTTCCACCTGGTTCGATCTCACCCGTGGGATTATTGCAGACAAATATTGGATAATTATAGTTTAGCTATAAGGAAAGAAAAATGGAAAATATTGAATATGACGAAACGGTTATTAAGAATAGACTCAGTATTTATAGTTTAATGCAAGAGTTCATAAATTCATTCGAGATCCTCAAATGGTGGAGAAGAGAATAATCTAAATTCTTGGGTTCTTGTTATTAAGCGGAATGAGTAAGAAAGAAATCGTGAGGTTGTTCTTATGTGTGTATGTAATTTGTATGTGTGTATGTGTGTGTGTGTATGTGTTATTTCTTTACTACCCGCAAGGGGCTACACACAGAGGGGACAAACAAGGACAGACAAACACGGATTAAGTCGATTATATCGACCCCAATGCGTAACTGGTACTTATTTAATCGACCCCGAAAGGATGAAAGGCAAAGTCGACCTCGGCGGAATTTGAACTCAGAACGTAGCGGCAGACGAAATACGGCTAAGCATTTCGCCCGGTGTGCTAACGTTTCTGCCAGCTCGCCGCCTAAATGTGTGTATGTGTGTATGTGTGTGTGGATGATGTATAAATCCCAAAATATTAGAGTTCATAATTATAAAAAGTATTTTTTTATTATTCGCTGATCTAAATGTGAAAGATTAGATAAAAATGTATGGTGACGGTCAACATACCATGCCATGATCTTATTTCAAGTCTCGCCTTTTTATCGTCTTTCTCTTCCGTTAAACTTTACTCGATATATTATAGACTAGTAGAGTATTTGAGCCGATATATTCAGAAAATGTCTGAATCTTGTGTTCAAGTCTATTATTATTTGCAGCTTTATTGTATTGTATTCTTCACTCCTCACAAGCGCTTTCAATTTAATCCAGGTTATTGATACATGAAAATCTCTTATTTCTCAAAGCTTTTAAGACTACATTCAGACTTTGTAAGTTAAAAAGTAAGTTTAGTTATCACCTGCTAAGTTTTTGAGTAGTAAAATTTTGAGTGTAAAATTGATACACGGAGACAATTGTTTCTCATATAAGGACATAACGACATAAACAATTTGATTCCAAAGTATCATTTTATTAATTAGTTTAGAGCAGTAAAATCATCACTGACTTTTTTATTTATTTATTCATTTTACTTTTTTACCGTTTAGTCAGGAATGGAACAGCATTCATCGAGGCCCTTTATTTCAGGATCTCTGAAACTGATGGATAAAAGGAAGGAGATTTTTCACAAATGAAGACCTGACTCCAGTGTTTGTAACAGATTCCACACTGTTTACGCATCCAATGACTGATGAGTGTTAAAAGGATTCAAACCCAAGAACTATCGACTCAAAATGCTTCAAGTTGGTACCCCAGCATGGCCGCAGTCTAATAACTGCAATAAGTAAAAGCAAAAAAGAAATTCTGGCGTTGATACGTTCAACTAAAGTGCTGGAATAAATATGGGAGGTATTTTATTCAACACTAATAATTCTACCATTTTGCCATCCTTGATCAGAACCTTAATCTATTGATCCACCGAAAGGTTCAAATGTGTAGTTTACTTCGGTAAGATTTGAAATTTAAGCAAACAGAGCTGGAACAAATAGTTCTAAATATTTTTAACACTCTCTAATGACACTGTAGTCCATCTCTCCTTAAACACGTATGAGCCATGTGTTTACTGTTCGGTTTAAGATATTGTACGTTGACATCTACAGGAAAACATTGGTAGTGAAGTAATTTACAGTCCAAAATATAGGATAGATTTGTTAGATTATTTGAGCAGTATCTGTAGTTGGTAGGCAGCAGAAACGACAACAAACCGAGAAAGAGGTGCAGCAAGTTTTGGTCGAGGTGGTATACACCTTTGTTCAATAAAGCAGAGGCTAAATAATTGGTAGAAGAGTTGAGAGAAGAGATATATCTGTAAAACATAAAGTTAGTGTGTTGATAAATTAATCTTGTACACTAAGTGCGATGGTTTTCTTTGGAGTGGGAAAATAATCTAAAACATGTGTGTTAGCATTACACGTATCATACAAGATACATACTAGATATGTGAGCAATATTCCAATGCTTTGTTGTTGGCCCACAGCTAAGTTTGGAGCATTCTCTGACCCTTATAGTTTTGGCAATATCACATGTAAGGTGAGGACTCCATGAGAGTTAGTCAGATATTATGAGATCTAGTGTGTTCGATCATGCATTCGGTAAAACTAATAAAAGATTGCCTAAGGACAGCTCTGGGAATATGCGGATTAATAAACATCTTATCAACAAGAGCAAGATGGCAGATGCAGCTGAATAACTCTGAAATATCAGCGCACAAATAGCATTAGTTGGATAAACTCCATAACGTTAATTTGTAAAACTAACTCATCCGTAAATCTGTGTAACATGTCAAAACTTGGAAGTCTTTATATCCCTCTAGGTACTGTACAATGTCTCTTAAACAACTGATACATCCTTAATTATCGCTCTTAATATGAAAGCAAGAAATGCATTAGCCCGAAAGGAGGCTAGTTTACGTTACTGTTGGTAACAAAATCTCTGGAATCTTAAAGGTAAATCCTCCACTTTCAGAAGAAAATAAGTGCAGTACGAAGATACAGCTCACGAATATAAGCATCAAAGTTAGTGAATGCATGAGGGAACTGATAAATAATTCAACTCAGCCAAAGTTCACTAAGACCACATCTCAGTGGTATCTTACAGAAAGGGAAGGATGCTAAATTACTCAGTCCTACATATACCCGTGAATGAACAGGATTATCATGATTATAATAGATTTGATCACAGAACTATTTGAACAATGCCCAAGCACGTCTATCACGAGATAATCTTTCTGTTTGGTGAAGGTGAAGGCAACCTAATCGAGTTTTGCCGACTCATAAGAGCCAGTTTCCCAATTTCCATGACGTATAAATTCCCCACCTAGACGGGACACAGGTCCATCGCAGGATTCCTCATCTTTGCCAACTGAGTGGACTGGAGTGATGTGAAATGAAGTGTTTTGCTCAAGAACACAACGCGTCGCCCGGTCCAGGAATCGAAACCACAATCTTACGATCATGAGTCCAACACCCTGACCACTAAGCCACACTCCTCCACATCTTCTGTATAGTAGTTCCACATGTTAGAAATAGCAGTCAATCCTTCTTCAAATTACATGGTATAATCTTAAATATTTCAGACAATATAGTTCATGATATACAAAAAAAAA
>NC_142937.1:2056807-2151807 GCF_046866305.1 Octopus bimaculoides | reverse complement strand
ATGTCAGCTTTGTATTTCGTCCTTCTCTGGTCAATAAAACACAATACACGTCAGGTACTGTAACAAACTAACTGCTCCTTACGCAATTATGGTTTTGTGTCTATTTTAGAAACAGTTATATAGAGCACATGAAAACTGCTCTCCTGGTGATTTTTGTTAAATCATTTCAAAGCACATTGGGTCAAAGGTTATTGGCTCAAAGGTCATTGGGTCAAAGATCATTAATGGATTTCAACGAGTTCATGCTATTCTCATCATTTGTTCGTGAAATATCGAACCAAATATCTATAATTTTACTTCGAAAGGATGATTTATAAAATTACTCAAAGTTTTATAAAAGAACGTAAAGATATACTTTCTACGGGACTGATCTGCAGAATAAAGAGGAAAGGAATCTTCTGACGAACTATTTTACGGATATCAATCTCAGAGAAAGAATATGCTTACATTCTTATTTGACTGCCATTAGGAATTCGCTGTGTTTAAATTGATTTCAGCTCATTTGGTTTACCCTCACTTTTCCATAATATAGGTATTTCGCATATATATAGCTGGATAGATAGATAGATTGATTGATAGAAACATATACACATACATACATACATGCATACATACGTATATACGCATATGTGAAGTGTGTGAACACACTACAGGAAGTAATACTCATAAATTTAATTGGAGTTTACTTCAGTTTCACATTTACGTTTCGTGACCGTAGAACACGTCCTCATGTCCATAACATAAGAACGTCTGAGACAGAGTTAGCTGATGATGCGAAATACAACGTTCTTTAAGTATGTAGCGTAAACAGTTTAAGTTGTTGAAATGAAGTAGGAATTTCTGTTTTACATGTTGTTGCTGTTGTATCTGCTGTTGGTAAGTTCGTTTGAAACCTGATCTCAAATAGATATTAACAATGACCCAAAGTCCTCTCCAGAAAGTGGATCACCCACACTGTTCAGACATTGTATTATTCAACATGTATTTCTTACTTTAAAGATGGTAACTAGTGATTTGAGAGAGATTTGGCTGCTACTTTTACAAGATCTAGCGAGGAAATGAAGTCTCTTCCATTTGCTCACGTGACACATTTTTCTAGGTCACGAACATCCATTGCATGCCTTTATTAATTCGACATTATGTTGAAATAACAAAACAGCCGAAGAGCAGAGTCTTTAGAGTGTTGGATAAATACCTAACAGAATTTGTTTTGGCTCTTTGTATTGTAAATCTAAATGTCCCTTAGGAAAACATTTGCTCTCATCTTTCTGGAAGCAAAGTGTTTAGTCAAACACTGGAGCAGACCTTGCTATCTCTTGTTTCCCCTTTCTCAGAAGCGCTGCATTGCACACTAGAAGAATATCGTGAGCCATTTACAAAATCTCTTTCCTCTCTGAGAGGAAGAGGCAAAATGTAACTCTGAGGCTACGGAAGGATACAGCGCACATAAATTTGATCATGTGTGAAAAACACTTATTCAAAGTGGCACAACATCCTAAAGTCGTACATGAAATATAGAAACAAATGAATAGATACCCGTCGTCGATTGATATCTCTTCGTAGAATTAAAAACGGGCATGCATTCTTGAAGTTTGAACTCTAAATGTAATGAATTATAACAATACAACGGTTATAAATGTTTTTTAATACTGAACTCAACGTTCGCTTCCGTTTTTCCTATTTCTTACCATTAGATAAAATGTGTTTTATAAGCACAAGATTTCAAATTTTGAGGGAGAGATGAGTGAATTAAGATGTTTGGAAGCAGTGAATATAAGTCACTGCCCCCTCCCCCACCATCCACTTAGCAACAGCGTTTGTAAACTTTACAGATTTCACTCAAAATAAATAAGGAATTTATCTGGTAATGGTAGAATGTTCCATTAATTTTGAGAAGAGGCAAAATAAAGAATGCTTTTCTTTAGGACTACAAACAAGAATCAATATCTTATTTTAGGTTGTCTGCAAAACGACAAAATAAAACATAGTCTTTGACTAATATAAATCTAACTTCCTATTCTTTCTTTTCTCCCTCTCAATGTTCCACCTCTCTATTTTCTCTTCTTACACCCTCTCTCTCTCTCTCTCTCTCTCTCTCTCTCTCTCTCTCTCTCTCTCTCTCTCTTTCTCTCTTTTCTTTCCATCTATTTATCTATCTACCTACCTACCTAACTAGCTAGCTAGCTTTATTTTTATCGCCCTTTACGTTACACAGATTTCACTCTTTCTTTGAGATCTTAAATGTAGTTTAGAAAACACAGGTGATATTTTGGCAGACGACCAAGAAATGGCTCCAAATTTTGGCAGAAGTACAGAGATCAACTGGTACTTCTGCTATCGACACCAAAAGAATGAAAGGCAAAGTCGACCCCAGCGGAACTTAAACTCCGGACTCAATAGGAAGAAATTTCGCAAAGCATTTTGTCCGACACGCTAACGATTCTGATAGCTCAATGCATTAGATGACCAAGAAATGGTAGCAAATTAACATATCTGGTTGACCCACGTACATTGCTGATACTTAGTTCCTTAAAGTCCGGTAGAATAAAAGGTAATGTTGACATTTCTAATGGTGACGATGATGACCACCACCACTAGACGATATAAAAAAACGTGGACAAAATGAAAAATAAAACATAAACAAAGCACGGAAAACAAACTTTTTTCGGACAACGGTAGGAACACACCGGAAAACAGACAGGCCACATAGAGAACATTTCCTTCATCAGCTGCCCCTATTTTAAACTTATATATATATATATATATATATAAATTCTTGAGCCCTAGGAGTCAAAAATTCAGTTATCCGTTGACATTTCTTTCGTGTCTTCACAAATAGGATTTCAAAGCATCTCTGATTGTGTAGCTAGAAAAGATGCAACTTACCGCGTTAAGTAACTTCAGAGGATGAGTGTCAACTTTATATTTGACAGTTACTGCTCCACCATTATACAATTCGTAAATCTGAAACAAATAAAAGATGTCGGAGATAATTACGGTTTGTATGCTATTATTAAATAGAAATTCTGTGATATTAAATATAGTAAAAAGCTAAAGCAACACTCGGTACAGTTCCAAGTTTCACATCAAAACAATCACATAGCATATATATATATATATATATATATATATATATATTTGGAGATGTTACACACCGGTACTTCAATAACTTGCCACGCATTACAATTTATATCTTGCCAGACTGATATCAGTTAATTAATATATGACACTTATTCATCCGACAAGCAGACATAAGATATTAAAAACAAACACCTGGTGACGATAACTGTTAAATTTAAAGTAATTAGATATACAAATAATTTCTTTTTTATCATATTTCAATTTCTCAACAATTGATGCAGACAATTTACTTGTACATATAACAATTTATTTACACATATAACGATTAAGTTTGACATATAACAATTTTATATACTTACAACAATTGCTTGTACAAATGTGGAGGTCTTCAAAGAGCATTGGAAGAAATTTTTATCAGAAATGCTACTACACCGCAAACAATACCGATAAGAAACCCAAATACATTGGAGGGCAATGCTCCAGCATGACCTCAGCCTTTGAGTGAAACCAGTAAATTATAAAAATGTTTATGCATATGTATATATATATATAGATAGATAGATATAGATATACATATCATTCAACTACGGTAGGAGTTGAATAATATTCGGGCCGCAATTTACTCAGACGCAGCAACTTCAGAGCTTTGTTGCTAATTCAGTTCATAACCAAATTGAAAACTGTTAACATTTTGGAAAAGGACCGGTCCCTAGCTACATTTGGGCATACGAAAATTGAGATTTGGCCCAGTAGAAAAAATATGGAGCAACGTTATAGTAGAGTAACGTCTTCAATGAAGTTTAGATCTAAATAACTTTTTTATTTTAAAAGCAAAATATATTTATCTTAGCTTCGTCGATAGCAGAAAGCATGAAGAATTTCATAGTTTTGTTCTCATGCCACAAAAATGTGTATCGAAAAGGTTGTGAGGTAAAATATCATGAAAAAAGTATATGGCAAAAATTTAGATTTAAGCATAAATACTTTTTTTTTTGTTTTAACGACAAACTATTTTAATTAAGTTTAAATGATAGAACTCAATTCGAGGCATTTCATGGTATCAATCTCATGCAATGAAGTGTTAAAAGAAAAATGTTATGAGCGTTTTTCTCAAAGTTGAGGGTGATAATATAGTTCTATACTTTTTTATGAATATAGTTCTATTAGTAGACTTTTAATAAATGTCACCGGCATCATTGAGGTAAGGAAAAATTATCAGCGACGACGCTAATTTATAATTAGTTTAACTATGTCATCTGTATTAATTAATGCAATTATACCAAGTAAACACAGTTCCGTAATATCTGAGACGAGACAGAAGTTTTAAAAGTAAAAAGTTATGAGTGCTTGTATCTCAAATTTAAGGGTGATAATATAGTTCTATACTTTATGAATATAGTTCTATAAGGGACTTTTAATATGTCACCGGCTTCATTGAGGTAATTTTCACTAAGATAAAATCTCAAATTATTAATTAACGCATTATTAGTTAGCATGATAGCACAGCCGGGAAAAAAACATGGATTACATGGGAAAATGCGCGCAAGAGAAATAATATTTTTAATATCATGAATCTGGCAAAGTACAGGACAATTTATTACACTTAGAAAGGTTTAGAACAAGTTATCACGTCTGGTAAAGTACAGAAAAAGATTTTTACTTAAAATATTGCAGCTAAGGATAAAATTTGAATATTCAAAATTATTTGATTTTAATTTATAAAGTAACATTATAATTAAAAAGGTGTCATCATTATGTTAAAATATCGACACACTAAAATACTTAAAAAATGACAGCCAAAAGTACCAATATAGCTAACGTTTTATGCAAAGTAGAATACAATGTATGGTAGGTAAATTCATTATGTAAAAGTAGGCACTAGGTCAAGTCTAAAAATGTGAAGGCTTGGCAATAACTTAAGCAATCACTCAAGCACATTTGACAGTGAATTTGTTGTAAAAGGTAGATTTTACTTTGATATATAACTTTTTTCTTTATTATTCAAATTATTATACTAATTAGTACTACTATTATGTTTTACAACCTATTTTCAAATTTCTACTTCTTAATTAATACTTAAAAAAAATAAAATTTTATAGTGCAAAACATATTTCAATTGAGTTATTTTTAGATTTGAATAGGAGTAACAAGTAATAACAAATAGAAATAATAACTTGTAATAAAATTTTTAGTTTTTAATAAAGGCTAATATTTTCTAAATCTAAATGTTTTATTTGAAATTTTATCCTTAGCTGCAATATTTTAAGTAAGAATTTTCTTGTTCTGTAATTTACCAGACGTGATTTCTATTATTCACATTTTTCCATGCATTCAACGTGCCTCAGCTCCATAGATTTGGCTGCTTTCTCTAGCACGCCCTGCTACCACGTAATAACTATTTGCGATAAAGAACCCGAAATACCTGTGACATGGTGGGAGGACGTGTAAGAAATAGCAGCTATATATTTGCTTTTCTGTGGAAAGGAACCCTTTACGCGTGATTTCGATGTCACATTCATGGAAAGAATGTGAAATAGGCTGGAAAGGAAAAGAAAACCACGAAACAAAACTCTCAGACTTTGCAGGCGACGCAACGGGTCACGAGTAGTTAAGTATATATGTATATATATATATATATATGTATCTAAATTCCATTTGAGTATGAAACTTGTAGTACACTTTATAAAGCTCGGCCGCATGTATTGGCGACCAGGCACAGTGTAACAAAGAAAACTTATTGTATATCAGGATATCTATGAATTTCCGCTGTGACTTCATTTACCAATATTACTGAACTAATGCGATGTAATAAATTTCATGTATCTATTACATTGATATATTTCAGTAATTTTCTGCCAGAAAAGCGAAAATGAAAAAGTTGTAGAATTATGCAATAAAGCGTGTTTGTACAATCCAAACACTCCTATTTACACATTATATGGGTGTGCATTTCTTGTGCACGTTTGTGTGCGTGTGTGTGTATGCATATCTATGTGTTATATATATATGCATATCTATGTGTTATATATATATATATATATATATATATATATATATATATATATATATACATATGCATACATACGTCTACATACATATATACATCACAAAGAGAAAGAAATAGATAATGAAAGATAGACAGGATAAAAAGGACGAAAGGAAAGGAACAAAGACAGGAAGTGAGAGAGAGAGAGAGAGAGAGAGAGAGAGAGAGAGAGAGAGAGAGAGAGAGAGAGAGAGAGAGAGAGAGAGAGAGAAATTATATAATCATTAAGGCTAGCCGTGTCCGGAGACAGAAGAAGTAAAAAAAAAATAACGTATTCATCTAACGATCTTTTCAACACTGACAGGCAACAGCGACAACAATAACTTCATTGCAGAAATCGATATTATCCAGAAACTAATGATACCAAGAATAGGAAATAACAAACGGTAAAATAAACAAACTTTTCCAAATACAATTATTAATCCCATACAGAAACACAGTAAACACGGGAGCAACCATGGCTGCAGTGTTAAGAATTCCATTGTGGAACCACACGGTTACCCATTCCTTCACAATGCATCGTACATTTTATTTTTTATCATAACTCGAGGCACATACAGACTTAGACACATGCAATGAAAATAGAGATTTTTTTTTTGCATCATTGAAACTATATGTATACTGCTTCAGTCCTCAAGGAGATCATAAGTCAGGGAGATGCGCTCGTATAACTGTTAGTAGAGTGGGTATATTGTTTGAATTTTATAGTGTTAATTATCCATCACAGCTGGTCTTATCAATCGGTTTCGCGTGAAATTATATAATGGAGTGTTAGGCAACAAATCAATTATATAATATACGCTCGTCAGAGGTAGCTGACATAGAAGGGGTCCCTTTCTATGTCGGCTGTCTCTAACGAGCATATATTATATAACAGGTTTGTTACCTAACACTCCATTATATAATTTCACGCGAAACCGATTGGTAAGACCAGCCCTGATGGATAATTAACACTATAAAATTCAGATTATATGTATATATAGTAGTCATCTAACAATCACCGACGAGGCGGTTTTAGATGCCTGGTTGAGTTGGAGAGCGATGCAGTGAGCATCAAAAAACACGGTTACAAACCCAAGTGAAGCCGACCTGACTGTTTTCCTTGGTCATGAGTAGAAAGCCATCATGTATGTTCGTATCTATCTTACGATATTTCAACCTATTGGTTATGGTCATTCTGGTGAAACAACCTTACTGCCATATTCATTCTGTCTGCATTCGCTCTGTGGTTGGTTTTTGTCGCAAGTGAGAGTTTGGATACCGCTGCCCAAATTCGGGCAGAAATTTGTCTGCGGATCTCAAATAAATATAAAAAATGTAGTCCAGGTGTGTCTCACATCTTCGGAATGTAAATGTCTTGAGTTAATATTGCTTTTTTTTTTTATCTTGCTTATCATCAAAGAGTTGTGTTTCAGCCTTAACCTTATACATTATCAGGTCCTGACTGTAGGTGGTCATTTACAAGCCCTTTCTTTCCAGCAATGTAGTTGCTACCATGCACCATGAGTTACAATTAGTGACAATTGAATTCTTGCTTTTTGGTTTCAGATTGCTTATAGCCACCTACGTTATTTCATAATTTTCACATTACCATTTTGCTGAATAAACTATTGGTTCAAATGGTAAATACTATATACTGACAGTCGGGATTTCGCGAAACCATTTAGTGAAGGACTTTAATTTCAAGCGAAACCAGAATTCCACTCTGGTGATCTTGCTCGCTGTGGGGCGGTTAGTTCTTCTCTCGGTACACAGATGTGTGCTTCTTCGCGACTAAGAGGCTTTGTACATCTTATTTCTAGCAATGTAGGTGCTACTCTGCACCGTCAGTCACTACATATATATATATATATATATATATATATATATATATATATATATAATCGTCATCACCGTCATCATCATCATTATTCAACATCCGTTTCCATGTTAGCATGGGTTGGACGGTTGTGTCTACCTATTTATCTAACTGTCTGTCTGTCTGTCTATCTAACTGTCTTTGTGCCTTTCATTTCTTTCAGACTACGACCGTGCTAAAGTACTGACTTGAAGAATTTTAGTCGAACATATCGAGTCCAGGACTAATTTCTTCAAACAGGTTCTCATTCTATCGGTGTCTTTTGCCAAACCGTTAGGTTATTAGGATGTAAACACACCAGCACTGGTTGCCAAGCAGCAGTGAGGAACAAACACAGACATAAAAACACCAACACACGTGTGTGTGTGCGCGTGCGCGCGTGCGCGTGTACGTGTGTGCGAGTGTATGTGTGTGTGTGTTCGTATGTGTCTCTGTGTGTGTATACGACAGACTTCTTTCGATTTTCATCTACGAAATCCACCCACAAGTCTCTGGTCGGTCCGCGGCTATAGCAGAACACATTTGCTCAAGGTACCATGCAGTGAGACTGAACACGGAACTATGTGTTTGAGAATCAAACTTCTTACCATTTAGCCACACCCGCGCCAATATGTATTTATGCACACACACATATATATAAACATATATATATATAAATATATATGTATGTATGTATGTATGTATGTATGTATGCGCGTGTGTGTGTATGAATATATGTATATAGTTATGCACATATATTATGGAATTGTAATCTTCTACAACAGAAATCTAATGGTTACCACTGACGCAGTGTCTGAAACCATTTTGCTGGTAAGGGTCTAAGCCATAAGTCCATTACTGCGATCACTTGAATGCGTACAACCAGAAGCACAATTTATCACCGTTATCGACATCACAGATCACAACTAAGACTTATGTTTTAACATTATTGAATCTCTTTCGATACTTAACATCTTAAACTTCAAAGGTCATTAATCATACCACCTCAGTGGTTTCTTTTAATTGTACACAGAGAATATTAATCACACCGTTTACTGATATTGGTTATGTGCAAAACTATTATAACTATCAAAACTATTCAGAAAGTCTTTGTGTGGTCTTTGCCTCAGCTAAAAATAGTAACTATATCTTACTCGAATCACATCCTGCTGTATAAAAGTAAAAGAAAAATAAGTATCCACTGGTTAATGTAACTTTCCCTGGACTATACGTGAGAAAACAAAATAATAGACGGGATGGCTATGTTTGGAACGCATAGATCTTTTCGATAAAGGCTGGTATGGGGCTAAGCAACAACAATAACAATTAACACATCAGTAACAACAACCTGATAGATGATCCTTTGCTGAGAAGGCCTAATAAGGTTGAAATACGTTGTTAGTTCTCCGAGTACCCTCACAACTGTTGAATTGACAGCGTTGTACCAAAGATCAGCCTCATTTTGTATTGCATTACATATTTATGATTTTCAATTAACAATTCGGGATATTTTCTTTTTTCTTTTACTAACCTTCTATAATTAATCTTTGGATAATCCATATTTTTTCCTCTCTGATTAAGATGTAATTTTGAATAGCTAAAATATTTTGGCTATCTATATTATCGCAGCATCATCTTTTGTATCTTATTACATTTAATTCCTATTGCTGCTGCAAACACACTATTGATGGCGGCTATTGATAGAAGTCGAGTTATAGTGCAGTGTTTGGTAACTTGCTATTGATGACGACGACGATGATGGCGACGACGACGAAGATGATTCACGTATTTCCTAGTGACGACAACAAAGATGATGACAGTGTTCTTGTTGATTGTGGTGTTGTCATTGTTGTCATTGGTAATGGTGCTATTTCAGCTGCTGCTGCTGTTATTGCAGCTGCTCCTGATAGTTGTGGCGGTCGCGACAGTAATGGTAGGGGGAGCAGGCGAGAGATACTGACGGTAAGGTGGTGGTGATGATGATGATGATGATGATGATGATGATGATGATGACGATGATGATGATGGTTAAATCAAAGTCATTCACACTTGTTGCACCTGGTCCTCTACTATCTCTTATCTCTGCAGCACATAGTATGAAATAGACTGGGCTGTAATTTCTAGCATATGGTCTGACTATATAAGGGTTTCCAGCATCAAATCATTGCTTCTGCCATTGTTGCTTTTGTTCCTGTTTGGTTCTAGCTAAGCCCTGGTTAAGGACCATGCCACATTTTGATATATTTCAGATGATAATGTCCAATATGCCCTTCCTATTTTGATGCAGTAGTGAACATATTTAACGGAATTTAGGGATTATCTCTTGTATGTGGAGTGATATTTAGGAGCGCCATTCTCAGTGATGGTGGTAGTAACGGTGACGAAAATAGGTTTAGTCACCTCCTCTTCAGCATGGAGATTAAAAAACAAACTGATCGCTTAGGGATCGCTCACAGAACCAACAAGACGTGGTCCCTACCTTTGCGGACAATAGGAACCAAATTTCCTTAAATTATATCTACTGTCTTAAATAGATATAAAACAGACAACCTCAGTTGTCTCACCACAAACATTGTCTATTAAGAGTGACCTGGCAGAAAGGCCTTAATGGCCAAAAGTTTGAAATAAAGAGTGACCTGGCAGAACCGTTAACACGCTAGACAAAATCCTTAGCGGCATTTCGTGAGTCTTTATATTCTGAGTTCAAATTCCACCAAGGTCAACTTTGCCTTTCATCTTTTCGAGGTCGATTATTAAGTACAAGTGAAACACGGGTCGATGTAATCGACTAGTAGCCTGTGCCTTTAGTAGAAAGAAAAGATTGTCTATTTTCATCCATCCAATCACGTGACACGATTCAATCATGTGACGTTTTCGTACTCCGACTTGTTTGTCTTTCAGCTTACGCCTGTTCATCCAATCGCATGACACATTACTGACTCCATCAGGTGAAATATTTTATTCGTTGACTCATTTTATAGATTTATTCTTCGTCCACTGCTTGGTGCTTGTTCGGCATTCCGGCTTATTCACTTACATCGTGGTCAACTGCATTTACAGCTTACCTTTTCAATTTCGTTTTAAAATTAATGCAATATTTTTCGTTCATTAATATAATCATTAGTCGAACATACACTATAACAATAAAGGGCACATTGGGTAATGTCGTCCTACATATCCGTAAGATGGAATGGGCATACCTGAAAGACCATCGTTCATAGGTTTACTCATCCAATACTGACCTGGGGCTAAACAACGCACTTACTAAGATACTTGAATTAAATGGAAAGTCCGTTCTTATACCGGCAACATAATCCTTATATTTTCATGGCCTCTAACCTGTGATTCTCAGTTTAAAGATATTAAGCTTTTGAGCAGATCAAAGGATTACTAAGAATTCACTTGATGGATTTATTTAAATCTAACGTCATTGTGCATTGCAACAGCTGCGACTAAATCTAACATCTATTAAATGGAGTAAACCGCTGTAAATGTCATTACTGATGAAAAGCGGATGCGAACCCTTTTAGGTCGGTGTGCTTCAATTTTAATGGCACAAATAATCCTGCACCTGAGGCGCCATATTAGATTTATACGTGTCTCGTAGTTTGAGACAAATGTTTTTACGTACCATCTGTATGAGTCTGCTTGCACGACCGATGATATGAAGTTTTTTTGTATTGAAACAAATGATATTCTATCTGGAGACAGCTCTTTCTGCCAATATTAACACACGCACCGACTCTGATTCACGTTTATTATTATTATTATTATTATTATTATTATTATTATTATTATTATTATTATTATTATTATTATTATTATTATTGTTGTTGTTGTTGTTATTATTATTATTATTATTATTATTATTATCATTATTGAGTGAGAGAGCATTGCATGCCATCAAAGTGACACTGAGGTAAAATATACGAAGCCCATTATTATTAAGACGGTGAGCTGGCAAAAACGTTAGCGCGCTGGACGAAATGTTTAGCAGTATTTCGCCCGTCGCTACGTTCAGAGTTCAAATTCCACTGAGGTTGACTTTACCTTTCATCCTTTCGGGGTAAATAAAATAAGTACCAATTGAACACTGGGTTGATGTAATTGACTCATCCCCTCCTCCAAAATTACTCCCCTTGTGGCAAAAAATTGGAAACCATTATTATAATTATGATTATTGTTATTATTTTCTCTTTATCACATATTTTGTTGGGGAACTCCTGGAATCTAGCGTGCATAGCGGGCTTGCTACCCGCAGCCTATGGTGTCATGCTATTCGTTTTGTTTTGTTTTTCAGCTATCTAATACTTCCCTGATTATTCTGGCCGTGCCAAGGAGGCAAACCTTTTGTAACAGTTCTACTGGGTACTCTATTCCAATTCCCTTTATATTCTTCTTGATGCCTTCCGACTCCACCACTGTCTGCGGTTTGTGCTCATACCACGTCTTGCCTCTCTCTAGCCCCCACTTTTCGCAGAGCTTCCAATATAGCACTTTCGCTACATGGTCGTGTCGACACAACTTGTAGTGGACTGGGGCAAGTCTAGGGCATTCGTTCATGATATGCTCAATGGTTTCATCCACTCTATTGCAAATGCGGCACAGTGGAAAACCTTGTTCATTCCTCAGGTTGACCCTCCAGTTCGTAGCCAGTACTAGGTCCTGCACTGCCAGTATAAATCTCTCGGTCTGTTTTGTTTAGGGTTCCTTTCATGGGGTCGATAAAATAAGTACCAGGTGAGTACTGGAACTGATGTAATCGACAATCCACCTCCCCCAAAATTATAATGATGATGATGAGGATAATAATAATAATAATAATAATAATAATAATAATAATAATAATAATAATAATAATAATAATAATAATATCTGGCAATGGACTAGGAAAAGCGTCCTGAACAGGCTCTGAGAATGATTTGTATCAAGTTCAGGATTGACAAGGCAGTGACTGACCCACCTTGTAGGTTGTGTGATGAGAAAGGTGAAATAGTATACTACATTATTAATGAATGCAAGATGCTCGCACCAAAAAGAGTACAAGAGAAGGCATGACAACAGTGCCAGATTCGTTCAATGAAAGCTTTGTTATAAGTATGACATGAGTAGAAGTGAGGAATGTTATTAACACCAACCGGAAAAGGTTGCTGAAAAGGATCAATATAAGATCTTATGGGACATGACCATCCAGTGAGACCATTTTATTGTGGATAGAAAGCTTGACATTGTTGTCGTGGAAAAGAACAACGCAATTATTGTGGATATTGCTTCACCGTGGAACCACAGGATAAATGAGAATAAAAGTGAGAAAGTGGAGAAATATCAGCAATTGAAGTGGGAAATCAGGAAACTATGGAGAATCAGGCACATAGAATTGGTACCGATTGTAGTTGGGGCACTGGAAGCAGTTAATAAAAGGTTGGATGCATGACTTGAGAAACTAGGAATTATTTTCAGAATGGGGATGGTGCTAAAAGCAGCCTTGTTATGAACTGATAAGCAAATCTGTGATATTGAGCGGCATATTTACTGTAACCCATCTTTTATACCAATACGAAGCAATGTACATGATAACATTTCTAGTAGGTTATTATCATCATCATCAACATCATCATTATTATTATTATTATTATTATTATCATTATTATTATTATTATTATTATTATTATTATTGTTGTTGTTGTTGTGTGAGACTATTGTCTGCGACTATTCCAGTCAATAATTTCCAAATAAGTGGTAAGCAGGATGTCGGCCTGTTATTGTCTACCGTTTTGCCTTATTCGATGGTTTTCAAGCAGAGGGCTGTCCAACCCATTGTCAACTACTCTGGTGTTACTTGGTCGGCATTTAACGAGGAATTCAGTTGTGCAGCTATTTGTTCAAAATATCTTGACTTCCAATGGTCAAGATATCTTACCATCTTTGCTTTCTTTGCAATGAGGCGCTGTTTCCATTCCTCCATTACCACTTTCAGGCCCTTTCCTTCAATATCATACTTCCTGTTCAGTGCCCTGTATTTTGTATAAGTTTTTAAGTTCCCCCTTCTCTTTTCGGTCTAACACAGAAATGGCCTTCGAGAGCATATCTAACCCTACCTGTATTTTTCTTTTCCACCATGGATCTTGTCTTTTGTCACACCCATTATATTTCTTTTTCTTGACTTCAGCACCCACATTTTCTGCTGCAACAATACTCGTTGCCTTGATCAAATTATTTGTTTCTGTGGTGTTTTTTTTTTTTGTTCTGATGTATTTCAGAATTTCATTCACATTTTTCGTTTCTTGGTTCAATTTCCACCCATCAACCTTTTTAAGGTTGCAAATAATGTCGCTATCGTTCTCCTGTAGCATTACCTTTATTCTGTCGTAGATTGCCTTTTGCCCATCTGTCACGTCACCATTAGTTTTATTGTCTTCCAAACCATCAATATATCTCTCATCGAACAAACTATCACTGTTCCTTTTCTGTGGTTTATTAGATATTTCACCTCTGTTTTCTGCTATGAGATTACTTTTATCAGTAGGAACTTATTTTCATCGTTTTCTCTGCTGCTGTTTTCCAATATCCGTCTTCTAATAGCTTCAAGCTTTACTTCTGTGAACCAATGATTTTTTTTCTTATTTCTCTAGCTTGATCACATAATCTCTGTTCCGTGAGTTGAAACAATCATCTTTCTCTCCATTGATCATACATACTTGTTCGGTGTCCCCTAAGATGAACACCATTTTCGACTACGGGGTTGCTCACATTATCATTATCATATATTTGGGTTTTGCTTGGTATTTGTACAAGTTGACTCCGAGCTTCACTCAGAGACCTCAAGAGACAAAAAGTTAGATGTTCAAATCGGTATTATGACTAGGGTGCCATATATTTGGTTCTGCACAGAGTATTGTTCAAGAGAATGTCTGTCAAACCACGAGAAAATTATGTTACTTTTAAATGTAATTTGATATGATAGTGATCATAAGATCACAGTAAAAGGTGTTTGTTGTTATGTACACTTAAAAGTATTTTGACATTGCTTATGGATTAAAATCTTGTGGGGATTACATAGACAATATTTTACGTAGGATACTGGCAGTTCCCATGAGTACTATTTTTTGGATTTCTTCCATTTGGGATTCCCTGGTATCTGTGCAAGGTAGGAATCAATCCCTTTTGCTATCATTCTATGACATCTATGACAACAGGTATTGTTCTAATCTGTAGGTTCCACATTTTGTCAATTTCGACTTCAAGATTTTTATATTTGCTCCGATTTTTGGTAGGTTTTGACAGATATATTTATGTCGATTGGGACAGTCATATCAATAAGGTGGCATGATTTTTGTCAGAAATCCTTCAATATAATGTCAGTCTTGTTTCCGTCAGTTTGAACAGTAAAGCTCCAAAGGAATGGCATATGATAATTTTCAAGGACTGGAGTGGGGGTTCCCACCAGATTTATCATGGGGCAGGTCCAGGTTTTTGCAAATTACCTAGAAAATATACTGTTTACTCTCTGGGCGCAAGAATGTGGCACATAGAGACAGTATGATCGATGGTTTCAGTCTGTTGTTTACGCACATGACATGCTGAGTTACTGCCGTGATTTAAGATATTGGCCTGGTAGATTTTTCTGGGTAGGCATTGATCCCGGGTTGCTATGATAAACCCTTCTGTTTCTGATTTTAAGCCAAAAGACGTTAACCATTGATGGGCAACAGCTCTCTGAGTATTTACCATTCAGAGATTTTCCTTGCCAATTACCAATGAGAATAACTAAGGCGGCAGTTTTAGCAGAGGTTTTCATACGTATAGCTTTTTCGATGCTTGTTTCCAGTACATCTAATTCTGGGAATTGCTGTATTTGGACTTCACTTAGATATTTCTTCACCTTTTTTTGTTACTGAGTCTGAAATATTCTTGGTTTAGTGTTTCGAGACAAGTTTTAGAATCCAGTCATTAGAGATTTTCAGATAAACTTTTAGGCCAATTGTGGCAATTTTCAGTGTCAATTCAATTGTAAGCTGTCACGGCCATCTTCTTTTCTTGGCAAGTAAAGTCGTTCTACATCTGCCTTAGGGTGGTCTTTCTATTCATTGTCTACAATTTTCGAATTCTACCAAGTTTACAGATTTCGGTAACTGACCAGTTGATAATATTGAAACTAAGTCACAACATGCATATAAACTCACTATTATTATTATTATTATTATTAGTTGTCGAGCAGGCAACATCATTAGTGCCCCAGAAAAACATGTTTAGTGAAAGTTCTTCCGGTTCTTTACGTGGCAGACTCAAATCCCGCTGGTATCGACTTTGTCTTTCATCCTTTCGGGCATGGTAACACAAAATTCCAATCAAGTATATCCTTGTGTCAAAATTAGAAAGTATTATCATTTGTCAACTAGATAATTAATTAAGCTTTGAATCAATTAACTAATTTATCGTTTGATTAACCGTTCGATCATTCAATCAGTCAAGAAATGAAAGAATTGGTTTGTTAGGGTCCATTCGTTGCCCTTTGTGAGCTCATCACTGATGCGCCCTTGTCATTCCAGGTTTGTCACGTGACAGGGTTGGAGTAACGAGGGTGCGCCATTGATGAGGCCGTGAATGGTGATTAGGCCATGAATGAATGACAATTAACTGCTTAACAGATTAATTGGTCGAATAGCTAATCAAAGAGTTAATTACCCATTCGATTAGCAAATGTTTTCAATATTTATCGTTTGATTACTTAAATAAACAACTGGTATTACTACTACTACTACTACTACTACTAATAATAATAATAATAATAATAATAATAATAATAATAATAATAATAATAATAATAATAGACGAAGAAAAATCCCAGCAATGGTTGAGAAGCTCAGGACTCAAAGCAGAGACTGAAGGATTTTTAATTGCTGCACAAAACCAAAGCCTCCCCACCAGAAATTACCAAAAACATATAATGAAAAGAAACATAACAACTAACTGTAGAATATGTGGAGATAGACAAGAAATAATAAATCATATTATCTCTGGCTGCCCAGTCCTGGCTAAGAAGGAATATATTCACAGACACCACAGAGCTGGGACCTATATACACTAGAAGCTATGCCAACACTATGGAATAACAACATAAAAAAAAATGGTATAAACACACGCCAGAAAAGGTCACAGAAAACGAGAAAGCAACCATACTCTGGGATATGCCAATACACACAGATAGAGAAATTAAGGCAAATAGACCAGATATAGTTGTCAAAGATCATGAAGAAAAAAATGCTTTCTAATTGATGTATCAATACCAGCAGATGACAACGTTTCCCTAAAAGAAATGGAGAAACTTTCAAAATACAAAGACCTGGAAATAGAGGTAACTCGAATGTGGAATCTAAAAACAGAAACAATTCCTATCATAGTAGGTGCCTTAGGTATAATAAAAAAAATATTCAGTCAAATACATAACAAAAACACCAGGACTTACAAATATATATAACATACAGAAAATTGCACTAATGGGCACTGCACACATCCTACGCAAAACACTTTCAATACAGTAACCATAAGAGCATCACAGCAAACTACAGCACATACCCAAGGCACACAGAGCTGCGCTCGGTAGTGAAGTGAAAGCACGTTATAAAAATAAAACTACTGAATAATAATAATAATAATAATAATAATAATAATAATAATAATAATCCTTTCTATTATAGGCACAAGGTCCGAAATTTGGGGGAAGGAGTAGTCGCTTACATCGACCTCAATGGTCAACCAGGACTTGTTTTATCGGCCCCGAAAGGATGAGAGGCAAAGTCGACCTCGGTGGAAATTGAACTTAGAACATAAAGACTGACGAAATGTTGCTATGCATTTCTACCGGTATGCCAACGACTCTGCCAGCTCACCACCTTAATTAGTTTCAAATTATGGTACAATGCCATCAATTTCGGAGAAGTATGTCGGCTACATTGACTCCAATCCTCAAATGGTACTTATTTTTTAGACCCTGAAGTGATGAAAGGCAATGTCGACTCGGCGGAATTTTAACTCGTAATGTAAAAATGAACGAAGTGCCGCAAGCGTTTCCCCCCGGTATGCTACCCATCTTGCCAGCTCGCAATGTTAGTGTTAATAGTAATATTGATTATAAGGACGACGGCAATGACGATGTTGATGATGATAATGAAGAGGAGGTGGAGGATGATAAGTGAAATAGAACTCGTGTGTACGTTTTATTGGCAAAAAAATGACCCTCACAATATACAATGTTTGTCTAATTTAATCCTGAGAGATACTTCAAATTCCATGGCTGTCACCTAGAAACGACAGCGAATATCACTGCTAACACGCGTGTCATAGGTTACTTTAACTGTATTATACAGTTTTCCATTCTGAGATGAATTCGACCACTTATCTGATATACGATAGAATTTTCAATGCAAAGTATTCCTATTATCTTTCTAACACATGGACGAAATGTAGTGTAACGGTTAAAATAATTTACATTGGCTGAATCAGCAGCTTGCTAAAATCGCCCATGAGTTATTTTGTTTTAATTTCCAATCTTTCTTTATATTGGATTGATTGTGTGTGTGTGTGTGTGTGTGTGTGTGTGTGTGTGTGTGTGTGTGTGTGTGTGTGTGTGTGTGTGTGAGTGTGTGTGTGTATGTGTGTGTGTGTGTGTGTATACACTAGGAGGTACCTAAAAGTAATCAGGTACGTTCTCTGTGGAACAAGCCCGTTGTATTTCAGAGTTCTGCCGCTAGAAGCCACTTGTTGCGATTCTCAGGCATCAGTCTGCCGATTGGCGTTGTCATGTGGTGTCAGACTGCCGTGTGCTGCGTTTTGTTATGCAGTGCTTCTGCCCTGTTCATCGATCGATTTTTGTGATACATGAACGAAGGAACAACATACTTCCATGCAATTTTGCTTTCTGCTGGGGAAATTATTGACCCAAACAGTTCTCATGCTTCAAACAGCTTACAAGGATGCTACTATGAGTAAAGCACAAGTTTATGAGTGGTTTTTGCGCTTTAGAAATGGCCACTTTTCGCTTGAAGGCCAACGTTGTTCAGGGCGACCGTCGAACTCCCGAACGAATGCAAAAGTCACGAAAATTCATGAACTGATCTCGGAGGACCGTCACCGGACAATTGCCGAAATTGTTGATATGACCGGTGTGTCCTTGAGCTTCGCCAAACGAATGCTGAGAGAGGAATTACGAATGAAAAGAGTTGCAGCAAAATTTGTTTTTCGCTTGCTTACGGAAGATCAAAAGCAGTCACGACTGAATGCGTGTCATGAATATATCTATCTCTCTCTCTCTCTATATATATATATATATATATATCACGTGTCAGGAAACCGAATTAGATGCTAACATATCGGCATCCTTTCTACCATCTAACCATAGTTTTCAAAAACCTAGTTTGGTAAAGAATGTTAGTAGAAGAATGTCCAAGTCATCTTCAATTAAGGGGTCTTCCACGCCGCATCCCACACAATAGTGAGGCCCTGGCTCTAACCTCTCAAAAATGAAGTACTCCCATTTGTTCATATGATTCACAATTCCGCTTTCCATTAATACTACAAATTGTGTAGATGGGCTCTCCCTTATGTTTATAAAATGTCATTTTCCTCAAAAACATAGGTATAGAATAGGCATACTTAATAGCCATATTTTAAGGATTTCTTTCAGCTGTGCACCAGGTATAAAGAAAATATTAAATTCACATATAGCAAATAAGTAGACTCCTCGTGCAGAAGTAACAGCACATGTCCCTTAAACGGTTGAGGCAATACGGGTCCCTTCGTGCATGAGGCGGAGATTGTGTCGAAGAAGATGTGTATGGGAATACCTGAGTGCGACGGAAGCTTCTTTATGTCCAGGTTCATCAACCCCAAATCCACGGTTAATATATGCAGGAGAGCCGTAATGTCACAACTTTTGCGAGACATATATCGATATTGAAAGAGAATATTGCACATTACAACATCACCTGTAGGATACTGGAAAATTTCAGACCTTGACTTAGCAAAAGTAAGAGTTATAGAATGCTTCACAGAGAAAAGAATCCAACTGAATAACATGCTCCATCCAGAAGTATACCTGAACCTTGAAAGTGAGGTTTATTTTACCCCAGGTATGTTTTAGCTACCTGACCAGCTGAACCATGAATATGAATATTATAGTCATAGCTTCCACTCTCACTATTTTTCTCTCCCAGAGTTAATGTTTTCGCAACCTTCAGCTTTTATGTGTACAGACCTATCAACATAGATTAATGTACAAGTTCACACACAGATTTAAGAATTGTTACCCTCCCCAACACCGTCAGTATTTCCGCTGCTCAACATGTCTTTGCGTCACAATCTCATTCAGCCCTTATCCCATCTCCTCTCTAAAAAAATATCCTATAAATGGGAGTGAACCCTTTGTCATGGCTACTCACTGGCTAAAAGGGACTAATCTAAGGAGTAGAGTTCTGATAAGCGAAATAAGTTTACCTATTCTTTTTTCTATTTGATTTCGATTCGTGTGCTTTCTTGCAGCATCACTGAGACACATACATCGGCATTTATGCTTTCAGACTTCTAGTAACAAATAACGGGTCGTTTCAGCTATCCCCGATGATAGTTTGATTTGCCTCTCAATATCTAACATGAAAAATTTTTGTAAATGGGCAATTCTATTACTTTTCACTTGACTAAAACGATATTGGCCAATTATATATACATGTGTATGTGAGACAGTGTGTGTGGGGGGTGTATGTATATGTGTGTACGTGCGCACGCAGGTACGGGTAGATAGATAGATAATTTTCGGGCTATCAGGGAATATATATATATATATATATATATATATATATATATATATATATATATATATATATATATATATATATATAGATATATATATATAGATATAGATATACAAAACGGGACAAGAACGCAAAATATCCAGGCAGTTGGGTGCTACAAGAATACAAGAAAGGGACAACAAAACATCCAGATAGACGATACAAAGTAAACAAGGACGGAAAAAAACCGAGAAGGTTACACAAATACAAATAACAGGACAAAACAACAGGCGTCTTTCGGTTAAGGACGAATTAGATTAAGCTGGCGTGTGTGGAAGTAGGGCCTTACGGCAGGGATACAATGTTTCACAGGCACAGGGAAGAATATAGATGTTGCACAAACAGCGGCCAAACCAAGAGAGAAAGGTCAGGCTTGGCCTAACACCGGTCACCTGGGGAGAGAAGAGAGAGAGAGAGAGAGGTAGAGGCAGAGGAACAGAAGAAATAAGGAGGGAAGAGAGAAAATAACAGGGAGACAATGAAGTGAAAAGACGAGGGAAAGTGAGCATGAAGAGAAGGCAATGACATGTGAGAGAGGGGGAACGAAAGAACGAAGAGTGAGACCTGAACAAACATGTCATACATACATACATACATACATGCATCACCTTGTGTGTGCGTGTCTGTGCGTGTGCGTGTGTGTGTGTGTGTGTGTGTGCGCGCGCGTGTGTGTGCTTTTGTACGTGCACGTGTGTGTGCCTGTGTCTCTGTTTCCATCTATGTCGTGTTTATTCAGAAATCACAACCTCCACGCAGTGTTTTGTTAACATTTCTCCTGCCACTAGATCATTCGCTCGTCTCGCACCCTCGAAACTTGTGAAAGGAGAGATCCTTTACCAGGTAAAAGATAACGATTAGCGTGGGGAAAACCCATCCCGCTGTGAAACAATGCCGCAATAACATATTTGTTAAGTCCATGATGGCATTGATAAATGGACGTATAACGAACGAAACAAAAAAAAATTCACGTAGTACAAAATCGGATACTTCGTAAACAGAGCCTAGTCAGTTATTTACGTCACTATTGATTCCTTACATATTTAGTGTGCTTTGTTCCGTAGCTCTCTTCTGGAACACACACACACACACATTTCTTTTAGATCCTTTATTCTGTACAATTGCATCATTCTTTTATTCGTTCGTCTCCGTTGAGATCAGACTGTCAGATGAGAATCGGATCTAAATCACACGAGACACGTAAATACTTTGTATGTGTGTGTGTGCGTGTGTGGGGGGGGGGGGGGGCGTGTGTGTGTGTGTGCGTGCGTGTGAGTTTATATAAATATTATATATATATATATATATATCGTCAGTGTATTATATATTCCGAAAAAGGAGCACAGTCTAAATCATAGATCAGTAATATATTTATACATTTGACTGCATGTTCATAAATATGTATATATATATGTGTGTATACATATATATATATGTGTGTGTGTATGTGTGTGTGTGTGTACGTATGTATAAATATATAAATATATATATATATGTGTGTGTGTGTGTGTGTGTGTGTGTGTGTGTATGTATGTATATCGTTGAACGCGTCTTTCAAATTATTCCGTCTGTGAATCTTCCGCAAGTGGTTAATGGAAAACACACAACAACAGACATTTTATGAATCACTTCCACTACTTTTGTCTGCAGCGAATGTTTAAATAAATATATTTAAGTAAAAAGAAATGAAATGAAATTGTATGTAATGCAGATACTTGTCTCCACATTTCTGCACATTTAATACGGCTGTTGTTCTGATTCCTTTGTTTATACTGTCAGCTCTCACTGTCTCTTCCGTCTTTCTTTCTTTCTTTTTCATCGTCCCATTTTTATTCGAACCTTTCTTGCTGTTTAGTAAGGGTATCTTTAATCTGCAGTTAAACACGTTTTTTTCCTAAATGTTAATATGAGTGTATTGAAAGTTTGTAGATAAGTAGATAGTATGGAGGTTGTTGTGGTGGAAGAAAGGAAGGTGAGTTAGTTGTGTATATGTAAGAAGCGCATACGCATCAGTATGAATGTAGTTTATATACGGAGGTACATCAGCATGGCCGCAGCTCTAAGCTGAGACTATAAACAAATATATATATATATATATATATATATATATATATATATATATATATATATATATATATATATATATATATGTATGTATGTATGTATGTATGTATGTATGTATGTGTGTGTGTGTGTGTGTGTCTTTGTGTTGTGCGAGAATGTTTATGTATGTGTATTTATGCGCATTTGTGTGTTTGTACAAGCGTGTACACACACAGACACACAAGCACGCACACATACACAAAGACACAGAAATAAACACACATATGTGCGTGTGTGTGTATCTATATATATATATATATATCTGTGCGTGTGTGTATGTTTGCATGCGTGTGTGTGTACGTGATGATATGTGTAATTGTACAGATACATGACCATGCATAATGTTGTGGGGAATAAACTCGACATTTATGTTCTGTGATTGGCCACGATCTTAACTTTCAGAACGTTAATTGCAGCCTTACTACAGTGGGTGATTTATTTATTTTTTTTTTATTTGTGCTTACTCTTATTATTGCTTTACCTAGTAATATGGGTGTTATTCGGGAGGCAAATTAATGGTATTCACACTAGCTTTATTGGTTCCCAACTACAAGCCATAGTAAAATATATATATTTTAACACTGCGTATTATTAGCCATCGTATTAGCAGTTACATTGATTGGTCTCTTTGAAAGGTTTTACGATTGGCAATATTTTGCGATCATTTGTGATATTATGTGGACAGGGAATTGGCAGAAGTGTTAGTGTCAGGCAGAAGTCTGGTCGTACTTAGCTACGTCCATATATGTTCAGAGTTCTATTCTCAGCGAAGTCGATAAATTAGGTACCAGTCGATAAATTAGGTACCAATCAAGTACTTGGGTCGATATCATTAGTCCTGTGCCTTCACCAGAAAAGAAAAAAGAAACTATGATCAAAGACGTTCCTAGGGTAGTCGTCATATATTTATTATCAGGAAAAATGTTTCGAAAGCTATATTAATTGATGTTATTATTTTTTCTTCCCCAAGATGGTAGAATATGAAAATTGTTTGTAACAGGTCGAACCAGCACACAGAACCACCTTTATTATCTCCTGCTTTTATATTAAGGATGCAGTGGTTATGCGAGTGTTTTGCAGTGGCTGTAAGCCATTTCTCAGCCGACCCTGCGTTACTCATCGGTTCCGTTGAAGGATGAGTTACACTAAATTCGGAGGGTTATTTGCTTAGCTCAATTTTCTTCCTGAATTTCATTCATTCCAGTAATGATTTCACTCTTCATCTTACCAATGTCAATTAATCTTTATTAGTTGAGAATTTGTTCTCCTTCTGTAAGACACATAATCTTTCAAATCTAACAATCCTTTCCACTACAGGTACAAGGCCTGGAATTTTGGGCGGCAGAGGGTTAGTCGATTACATCAACACCAATGATTAGATGTTATTCATTTCATCGACTCCTATATTCAAATGGTATTTATTTCATCGACATCGAAAGGATGAAAGGCAAACTCGACCACAACGGCATTGAATTCAGAACGTAAAAACTGACGAAATGCTGCAAAGCATTTTCATTATGATGAAGGCAATGATGATGATTATGACGACGACGACGACGATGATGATGATGATGATGATGCAGTACCAGGTAGTAGCATTCATGGCCTCTGATCTTAACAGATTATAAGTGTTATCACGACCATGTTTGTTATGGGGTAAAAGATAGGCTACAGCAAATATTCTGCTCAATACCACAGATTTGCTCGTCGGGTGTCTAACCTCAAGCAGTTGGGCATTTCCCTTAGTGGCTGGCGATATGTACATCTCTGATCATAAGGAGAAGTAGTAGGGGATCATCATGGCCATGTATTGAGAGGAATTTGGTGGGGTCTGAATAATTCACCTTTGGAAAAAAAAAAAAGGTATTTTGTTCATCAATACCACAGATTTACTTGTCAGTTGCTTTACCTTAACCAGTTGAGTATGTCCCTTAGTGGGTGACGATATGTGCATCTCTGATCACGAGCAGAAGTAGCGGGTAGGGAATCTTTATAACCATGTGTCAAGAGGAATTCTTTAAAAAATTGGTGGGACACGTGATCACTTTTTTCTTTTATTTTTTTTACAAATAGCTGATACTTTCTGTCTGTCGCAAACTCTAACACGTGTCACTGATTTTCGGAGACGGAATGGGATTTGAAATTCGATTGCACAGATCCAGGACAGCTATCGTAAGGCATTCCATCCAACGATCTAAGAATTCCGCCAGTTAACCACTTTACACCGATATCTTATTTTGCTGATCCCTGAAAGGATGAGAGTCCAAGATAATTTCGGCTAGATTTGAACTCAGGCCACAGTGAACTAGATTTGAACACAGGCCACAATGCTTTCAAAAATCTGCACTAATGATGAATAAAATGGAAATTATTACAGAATAAGAAAACTACTACTACAAAATGAATTCTATATGACGGATATCGGTTTTACAGTTTAAAATATGATAATTTGATGACTGGAGTTGAGAGAGCAACATAATAGTGGAAGATAGCAGCACAGTGGGGAGTGAGCATAGAAACAGAAATGGAACAAGTACTCTGAGGCAGCATTTATTCAAAACCAACACGCTAACGACTGGGTTAATTCACCACATAAATCTAGTCCTAGTTTATACTATATTTGGATGGAGGCTAGACTGAAAAATGATATCTGTTCCAGGAGAACAACGAAACATTGTTAGCAATGCTGTGTTGCTCTCTCGTCAGAAATACAATGAACTAGAAATGAGCATTTTAGAAACCACTATATTCCGTATCATTCGTGATCTAAAATAGTTTTTAAAAAGAAAAGACATTCACCGAAATATAGCACAATCTAAAATCTGTACTCAGCATTACGAGAACATGTTTAAAACATCGATTGTTTCTCCCAATCTGAAGTCTATAAATCGATAAGTTTGGGCGATGCGATGATGATGAAATGGCTGCGCCCTGTCAAATTGTGATATTGCTCCGACAGTGTCTAACTTAATTGCGCTATATGATAACTAACCAAACAAAAGTGGTGAAACTTTAAAACTTCTTTGCAATAAAAGAAATACTATACCAAACTACTGATGAAGATATAAAAAAAAGCAATAAATTCGAAAGAGAGACATATAAATATTAGAATTGTCTGGGCCGACCATTTCTTTTCTTCTTTTCATAGATGTATTTGTAGATTCAATGCTTTCAAAAATCTGTACTAATGATGAATAAAATGGAAATTATTACAGAATAAGAAAACTACTACTACAAAATGAATTCTATATGACGGATATCGGTTTTACAGTTTAAAATATGATAATTTGATGACTGGAGTTAAGAGAGTAACATAATAGTGAAAGATAGCAGCACAGTGGGGAGTGTGCATAGAAACAATAGAGTCGTAGCTCTTTTAAACTCACAGACAGAAATACAATAAGGCGAATGCTACGTTTAATACAATGATATATAAAAATTGGAAGGAAGTGGAGAGGCATGAGGAAGTGTTGGGGGGGGGAGGGAAATACACAGAATAACAATTTCGACTGAATAGATAGCTTGATTCAAGAATGAGAATAAATAAAATTAAAAAAAAAGAAACGAAACAAATAGAAATTTGAATATGTAAACAGAAAAGTTGTATTATAAGAACGGTACACTGTTTTGGATGGAATATCAAACAAAATCTCAAGTAGGTAGTCTTTCTATGAAGAAGAATTCAATTTAGTTATTTACGTGGCATGATTATCAATGAAAGTGGATTTCAAATTTCCAAATAACTGTCTACAAAGTTATCCAGTTTTATGAAAATTAATATCACCGTCAATAATTTGTAAATAATTTCTGTTTCTTCTTTTTTCTTTCAGTCTTTCCTTTTTATATATTTATTTATTTGTTAAATTTTTCAAAGTAACTCTTACTACAGAAGACTTTAATCAATTCTCTTCTCTATAGTTTCAGATATAAGAGAATTCGTTGTTGTTGCTGCTGCTGTCCGTGTTGATGTTATATTGTTCGTGGTGTTATGGTCGTTTTTGTTGTTGTTGTTGTTGTTGTTGTTGTTGTTGTTTTTGTTTATCCCCAGATGAGTCACGAGAGGACACCTCGTTAGCTGGCTACGGTTAATCTTGATCCGCCAGACCTAACTCCAATTTTCTGAGCAAACCAAGAAGAGAGAAGTGGGGGAGACGAGTAGTGACGTGGATGCTCAACAAACTAGAAACAGCAACCAAATATGGCTCAATTCCACTGACCTATCATTTTATAGACAATGTAGTCAGTCCCTGATGTCAAAATCAGACAGGATGGTCACATTAGAACATCTTTGTTCATAGAGTTTTTTTACCAAATTTGACTTGTGGCTAATAAATCACGTCAACCTCGGTAGGTCTGTAGTAAATCAGTCCTTCGCTCTCTCTCTCTCTCTTTTTCTCTCTCTCTCTCTCTCTCTCTCTCTCTCTCTCTCTTTCTCTCTCTCTCTCTCTCTCTCTCTCTGTCTTTCCCTCTCAGTCTCCCTCTCTCTCTTTCTCTCTGGCTCTTTCTTTCTATCTCTCTATGTATCTACGTATATCATTCTCACGCACTACTTGTTTGTTTGCCTCTCTCTCTCTCTCTCTCTGTGTTTCTTGTTGTCTGTCTGTCTTTCTCTCTACTATTGTAGGACGTTTATTTTTCCTTTTCCAAGTAGCATTTCTACGTCTGCTTGTACCAATTCTCGACAGCTGTTTAGTTATGGCTTGTATGATCTCAGTTAGTTATTTGACCAACTGAATTAATTCCTTCGTTAAATTAGTATCTTAGTGAGAAAGTATTCCAAGTATTCCACAGGTACGTATTGACACAATTCAGCAAACACAGTATGTGACAGGACCGAATTTTTAAATTACCCGTTAGATCATTTGCACCACCTGACGGGCTACTGAGTAGATGTTGTCTACTAAATATAAGTCACAAAGCTTGAGTTGTGTTAAGGCTATTGTAAAAGACAATTGTGGAGGAGACGACGCGGAGGGATTGAATTCGGGAGCTTGTAATTGAGAAGTAACCTTTTTAACTATTTGTTCAAGTTTCATCGTATCATTACAAGCATAATGAAATAAAAGCCAAAAGTACTTTACCTTAAAACCCATGAACCGACAGTGCAATTCCATATAACCACTCAATCTCTTCACACAGCCAACGATTTGGGGCTAAAGAGACTCGTCGGTGACATCGGCCCCAGTGATCAACTGGTATGTAATCTATAGACACCGAAAGGATGAACGGCCAAATTGACCTCAGTGGCATTTGAACTCAAAATCTAAAGACGGTCGAAATGCCGTTAAGCATTTTTCCCGGCGTACTAACGATCATGCCAGCTCTCCGTTTCACACTAATTTTCCATGTTAACAACAGCATTCATTCTGTGACGAAGCCTCTCAAAGATAGCTTAACCTGTCACATCGAAATAGCGGTTATATTTCATGCTTATATTTTCGTACTGTTTGATATCATACACTACCAAAATGCAAAGGACAAATTGGATACGCCTAGTTGCAGTAGGTCTGGGAACAGTAAGTGATGGACACGGATGGAAAGCCTTTGATTATAGGTTTGCGCAACCTAAACTGGGCTCGGACTTAACAATAAATATAACAATACCGAGTAAAAGATAACAACTACGATAACGAAAATCCCATTAACGACTACGTCCGCAGCAATAGCGATGTTTTTAAAAGCGAAGCTGTCAAGGAATCGATACCTGGCTTAACAAGTTTATGAAGGAGCTTCTAATTGGCTGTTCGACGTGCAATAATAAGTAGCCAACTGCTCCTGAAATCACACCTTGGCGTCTTCAAAATATTAAGTTCACATTCGGTAATCTTAGTTATTCATAACACCAGAACTGATCTGGGGGTCTAAACAGCATCAACAACTACAACAACGGGAGAGGGATATAGCCACCTAAGAAGTCGACGACCTGCTAGAAATAGCAACCGGATCTGCGTACATCGTACTCTCGATTTAATAAAGGAACGAATTCGATAATGTGGAACTTGAAACACGAGACAAAATGGACGTAGTTGTAATATATTTGGTTATAACTGCAATAACATGAACTTACACAGAAAAATAAAGAAATTGCAAAACAAAATCAGCTAAAAACCCACAGAACTATGTCTCACTGCAACTTACAAAGCCTTTACTGAAATAATATTGCAGGAGTAAGCAGATATACTTTTATTCTTTTACTTTTGTACTTGTTTCGTTCATTAGACTGCGGCCATGCTAAGGCACCACCTTAAAGAATTTTAGTCAAACGAATCGACCCCCAGTTTTTTTCTATCAGTCGCTTTGCCGAACTGCAAAGTTACGGTGACGTAAACACGTCAACACAGATTGTCAATCGGTGGTGACACGCACACACACGCATATATAAATATATATATATATATATATATATATATATATATATATATATATATATATATATATATACATACATATATACACGACGAGCTTCTTTCAGTTTATGTCTACCAAATCCATTCACAAGGCTTTGATCGGCCTGAGGCTATGGTAGAAGACATTTGCCCAAGGTGCCACAAAGCACGCTGTGGGACTGAACCTAGAACTATGTGGTTAGAAAGCAAGCTTCTTACCACACAGCCACTCCTGCGCCTATGATATCTGGAAGAAAACAAATTGTTTCCAAAAGAAAAGAAAGTATGCTGCCCCAGGCTCATATGGCTATAAAGAGAAGTTATTTATCAACAAAGTCATAACTGAAAACTGCCGAAGGGAAACGAATCTGAGTATGGTATGGATTGACTACTGGAAGGCTTTTAACGATTATTCCATACACGTGAATCCCAGAAATATTAGCTATGAGTTAGGTAACAATTGCAATAATGGAAAAAATACATAAAAACTGCAATGAGTAAACGACAAACCATTTTGCAGCTACAAACGAAAAAGAGAATTTTAAAAACAAAAGACATCCCCATTAGAAGAGGAATATTTCAAGGAGGCACCCTTTTTCTGCGTTCCTTTCTATTTGTAAATATATATGTGTGTGTGTGTGTGTGTGTGTGTGTGTGTGTGTGTGTGTGTGTGTGTGTGTATGAATGTATGTATGTACATATGTTACTCTCATTCTCTCTCTCACGTGCGAGTGCATTATACTAATGCACACACACACACACACACACACACAATTCGGATAAATGAGCTCGTTTCTTTCTAATATTATTTGAATTTAATTGAACTGACACGGAAAATTAACACAGATATTTTTTTATCTGTAGATTTGTGCTTCCTCTATAAATTTTGCTTATCGTTTTGAAAAAAACTTCAAACACATGACTACGGAATGACAAGTAAATGCATGAGCAATTTTGCCACCTGTTTCTCTTCGCTTTCAGTCAAAGTTCCAAAGTTGCCAAAGCTGGTCGTGATATTTGTATCGAATACAGATAGAGCATTATTAATAAAAGAAGTTCACAGAAGTAGTTTTCTCCGCATTCCGGTTCATCTGTTAACTTCAATCTGGATTAATTGAAAGAGCTCATTCTAGTGCAGGGTTTCTCAACCATTTTCTACATAGGGACCCTTTTGATTCCTATTTTACTTGTGTGGAACCCCAAAGCCATTCGAGGTTTAAAAATTCCTATTGTGTTTTTATAATTAAGCATTATTATGACTTGTACAAATATTGTAAAAATGTTTTATGTATAACGAATTTATTGCACAAACAACTTAACGGTCTGGACCACAGCTTTTTCATGGCCTCTAAAATATTACCATGGACCCCAAATCTATTATATTGCTTTTGTGACCTACCTCTCACCCAAAAAATCTTATATGGACTCCTGTTGAGAACCACTGTTCTAGAGGATTAGCGCCAATCCAATGGGAAATTGGCCGAGCAGATGGGTTGCCCGTGACCTTCACCTAATGGGCAATCCAACTGCAGCGACCCGACCGATGAAACGCCATGTTTCTGCAACACGACAACCCTTCCTCACAACTCGCTAATTTAACCTAAAATGCTATTAAAGAGTGTGATTGAGATTTTATACTGCACCAACCTGTTTCACCTTACATAACGCCTTCAGATTATCAGCATTGTTGGGTCGCTCTCCAAATTATGTGCGTGTGTATGTGTATACACACACACACGTATATATATACATATATGTATATATACATATACATATATATATATATATATATATATATATATATATATATATATATATATATATATATATATATATATATATATATACGTACCTATTCTCTTTAGATGTAGTGCTGCATGTCAAATAACTTTGGTGTAACAATTTTCGTTTAAACCATATAAAAAGTTTGATGTACAATCTCTTTCGTTACCACGACAGATCTCACACACAACCTGTCTTGTGTGAATGTGTAGGTTTGCATGTGTGTGTGTGTGTGTGTATGTGTGTGTGTGTGTGTTTGTGTGTGTGTTAGTGCGTGTGTGTGTGAGCTCGAGTAATTTCATGGTGGATTATCGCTGATAAAAATAAAAGTCACAATCAAACACAGCGAACTTGCTGGGCTGTTTCAATGGAGATCGATGGCAGCAACATCAAACAACACTAACAAGCTACTGTCATTATCAAATGTCTAAGTCTCCAGGCAAATTGACTAAGTTTCCTGTAATATTTTTAAGTAGAATGCGACAATGAGAAATCTGAAGTTCTAAAGCTAGCTAACATTAATGATTCTACTGTCCTAAAGTGTCCACTGTAAAATTCTTTGCGTCTATTTATCAGTCTTACTAACTATATGTATATAACTACTTATTTACATGTATTCCTTTCTGTCTGGCTCTCTCTCTCATATATATATATATATATATATATATATATATATATATATATATATATATATATATATATATGCATTTATGTATGTTCCTGTATGTATGCATATGTATGCGTCTGCGTGCTTTTATAAAAAAATTATGTACATTGCTATATACCTGTTGATGTGCACTTGTGTGTTTGAATGTGCTTATATACATATACATAATTATATATTATAGACACACTACTGGTTTATGCTTAATGATCTTGATGTAGCTGAACTATGCAGTATCAATGAATTAAATTCACTGTATATCCTCTTGACATAACTTTCGGCACAATGGGCAACATTGTGACAATTTTTAAAGGTGAAGTATTTTAGTAGTCGATCGTGTCATCTTCCTCACTAGTGTCATGAAGGAGTGCAAACATCATCTAGCTTCTACTCTGGTTATTCTATGTAGGAAACTGTTGGTCATAGGATTTATACCTGAACACTGACTATCCTTGTCTGTCATCCTAATTTTTAAAACACTGAAATAAATGGCTGGCAGTGATTACTATCCGATCTCACTAACCTATCATATCATCTAAATACACTAGAAGTTGGTGTGATAAAAAAATATAACTGCCTTCCTAGAGAGAAATGATCTGTATTACTATAGGTCTTGCCTGTCACAGCTTCTGCACTGCCTCAATGACACTTTCTATTCTATGGGAGATAGTTCCAACACACGTCATTTAAATTGTACTGCCAACTGTGTTCTCCGTATTCAAAGCAAAACATTATGTGAATTATAGCACCTGATACGTTGATCACATAAAATAAATGCGATGACAGTCTATGATTACCAGGACCGCCTCAAAAAGTTCAAAATATATTCTGTGTAATGCTGCCATGAACACAACATCATTTGTACGATTTTGTACGATGGGGAAAATAGTTTCTTGGATGTTATATAATCGATACCGGTATCAATTTTACAAGTCATCCATAAGCAGGCACACCCAATGCTATACGCCTGTTACAAAATTCGAACTCACATCATATAACAACAATGCAGCACAATTTGTTTGTGTTTTATCTCAAATGATGCAATAGTATTTATCATTTATCCCCCACAGAAATTGAAGAAAGTCACTCCATTAGATTTAAACAGTATCTAGACAAATTCTTTCTAGTCAAGAACATACGGATAGATTTCGACAAACAGCAACTCAGAACTCGAGCAGGCTATGACATCTCAAAAGATAATTTAAACGACCACTCCAAATGGTGGTATTAGGTTATTCATGGCTTGGATCAGTAATGGCTGAAACCTATGTAAGTAACACACCTACGCACGCGTACACATTCTCACGCACAAATACAGACGATAGGTTTTTGCAATCATTACTCCAATCAGTATGCATGTATGTACGTATATATATATGTATGTATGTATGTATGTATATATATGTATGTCTGTATATATATATATATATATATATATATATATATATATATATATATATATATATAGAGAGAGAGAGAGAGAGAGAGAGAGAGAGAGAGAGAGAGAGAGAGAGACGGGGGAGTGAAAGAAAGAGAGAGAGACGGGGAAGTGAAAAAGAGAGAAGATAATTCATATATAAATTATTGATATTTGTGTATATATATATATATATATATATATATATATATATATATATATATATATATATATATATATATATATGTATGTATATATATAGATAGATGGATATTAGTATAAGTCTGCATTTCATTTCATTCACCGGTACTACAGATGATATGCATTTCTGTACAAATATTGGATTGTCTGGTCATCGGTGACTAAATTGGTTACTCTATGCTTGCCTAGTGATGACGGTTGCTTTAAACTCAGTAGGCCAAAACGGGCGATGAACCTTATATATGCTCACCGACTATCTAGCAAATGTGCGTGGGCCTTAGAAACATTCGTGATAAGTGTACGAGCATGCAGCAAGACTACTTGTTGTGAAGACTCCTATGTGTTGTAATAAATTTTGTGAAGGAAGAAAATCTGACATAAAACCTGATGATCGTTCACTTTCTTAGGATAGCAATCCACACCTAACGATTGCATAAATCAGGAAGTAACCATTGACTCTGCTACTGAAGATACTCTCCCTTTGCTGTTTTCCAAGAAATTTACAAGTCACTGTATTCGGACACGAAATGACTTCCAGAGTATTTATATGTGAGTATACACATACATACACAAGCATACATGCAGACGCATACATGCATACATACATATATAAATAAATATATGCATGCATTCATGCATAACCACCTACCAAAGTGCATACGTACATAATTGGTTGGAGATGTGTCGATGGACGCTAATGAGAATCGGCAAGGATATTAGCGAGACGTTTGGGCAAAACAGACATTAGCGAATATCGTCTATTTATTTATTTATTTATTTTTTTTACTGAAATGTCTTAAAATGCTATAAGAAATCGGCAGCGCGCGCAAATGCCCCATGTAACAAAAAACAGCAAAATAGGGTGACAAAGAACGAATTGCTATGCTGCTGCATACATAACGTTGTCATGAGAATGCTTTTGTGTCAACGACGTGGATTTGTAGTTATTGATATGAAAATGATGTTGAAGCGGTGACATTGTAATGTTGTAACAGTAATGTCGATTGTTAGTGTAAGTAAATATGTGTAGTGATATCGGGTTGGTAATAGCATGAATTTCTAACACGGCTACAAATTTAAAGGCCCAAGTTACTTGACTGGTATTTTATGTTGCCAACCCTAGTTGGATGAATAGAAAATTTGTTTATAAGCGGATTTGAACTCAGAACGTAAGACATTAAAACAAATCAAATACTGTCGTAGATTACTGATCAGTGTTTCGCATTAACTTTCTGGACAATCTTCTGAGATAAACTGTTTACAGCAATCAAATGTCTGTGTCTTCTTGACTCTCTTGGTTATATATCTTTTCAACTCTGGGTACAAGGCCTGAAATTTTGGGGGAAGGGACCAGTCGATTAGATCGACCCCAGTACGCAACTGGTATATAATTTATCGACCGCGAAAGGATGAAAGGTAAAGTCGACTTCGGCGGAATTTGAACTCAGAACATAAAGACAGACGAAATACCGCTAAGCATTCCATCCGGGCAGCTAACGATTCTGCCAGCTCGCCGCCTTTAATATTCTTTTCTTCATTAGGCACAAGGCCTAAAATTTGGGGGAGGGGGGATAGTCGATTTCATTGACCTCAGTGCGTAACTGGTATTTATTTCATCGACCACGAAGGGATGAAAGGCAAAGTCGACCTCGGCAGAATTCGAACTCAGAATGTAGCGACGGGCGAAATACCGCTAAGCATTTCGTCCAGCGTCCGAACGGTTCTGCCAGCTCGCCGCTTTCTTTTCTTTTCTACTTTAGGCACAAGGCTCGAAATTTTTGGGGAGGGAGCCAGTCGATTAGATCGATCCCAGTACGCAAGTGGCACATCATTTATCGACCACGAGAGGATGAAAGGCAAAGTCGACCTCGGTGGAATTTTGAACTCAGAACGCAAAAACAGACGAAATACCGCCGAGCATTTCACCCGGCGTACTAACGTTTGTGCCAGCTCACCGCCTTTCTCTTGATTATATATCAGTATCCTTTTCTACAAGATACTGTGATACTGTTGCTATATATGGCTGACATGGACACCTATCGTTGTTTCTTGTTCAATCTTTTCCACTCTCTCTCTCTCTCTCTCTCTCTCTCTCTCTCTCTCTCTCTCTCTCAAACTTTGATAGAGTGCGGTAATTCGTGGTTAAGTTTATTTGCTATATTTGCCAAAGGGTGATATGAAATGATTACCGAAGTCCAACTTGACATATGTTAATTTTTCAAAGTCTCGTCTGCTTACCAAGGGAATCATCAAACTCTTTGCTGTTTATGTTCAAATACAATGAGGCAGTTAACCACTACAATAGACAAACATTCGCAATGATCTTTCTACTTTTTGCGGTTTCTTTGTGGACAGACACAGTGATCAGTCCTACTGACGTCCGTCTTTTGCAGAGAAGGGTAATACTAATACTACTGCTACTACTACTACTACTGCTGCTGCTACTACTACTACTACTACTACTACTACTACTACTACTACTACTACTAATAATAATAATAATAATAATAATAATAATAATAATAATAAAAACAGAGGCAATTTCCGATCCTTCAACCTAAAATATGACAAATATATCCATTCGGAAAAAAAAAGGAAGCGGTGTGATGCCAAAATGTCAATTCTGTACAAACAGACCTGTCTAATATTGTCACCGTCAATGCTTTAATGACAAGGCAAGACTCATGCCGAATCGGTAATCCCTCGGCACAACAAGGTACCAGTGGGTAATCAGACGGGGGTCGAAAAAGCGCTGCTGAAGTAAACACTCTAAAAACTATCTACCAGGTAGCCAGAACCAGGATAATTATAACCCGGGACCTGTAGTGACGCCTCTAAAAATATCATCGAAGGCAAAATGCATAAAATGAAATAGAGAGGATTAAGGAGACGAGTTGAAAGCTTTCTACTCATCAGCCCAAACAATAACCTCATTGGACAAAGATACACTTCATGGAGGAACATCGTAGGCAACGAAGTACGCAGATATATAGATGCTAATAAATTAAGTAATGATAAAGATAACAGCTTAACTGACGCTGAAATTAGCCAAATAAGGACACAAATATCTCACAGTAGACTAAATGAAAATAGCAACAATGCAGATGAAATACGTGTCTGGTGAACGGTGTCTGATTCACCGTTAAGGGAGCACTGGAAATGTGGCAGCCTCACCGTATCTCTGCACATCATCAATCACGTCATGCCCAGGCCATCACGCAGCGGGTGCTGACAGCAGATAAACCGCCTAACCATCGGGACGCGTCTCTTCCATAAGAAGCGGAAGAGTATAAGCTCCAGCGTAATCAGACGGTGACCAGGACAAGGTATGTCGGTCAAGTGATAGTAGATGACGGACGCGATATACGTGTTAGCCACCTCTGCCCGACCTTTCAGGGATAGCTTTCTCTCGGCTCATTTCTGGGTGAGAGTAATCACCCTGCTCATTACCTCGTCCCCAGCTTTTGTCCATCTGAAGATCCGGACTGAACCAGACCCCGAGCAATGTAACTGGATCGACCGTCTAGCGCCCATCGACGCATTTGGATGGCATGGACTTACTTTTCCAGGTGCCGAGCCGCAAGCCCACTGATTTTTCCTGAAACCGCCTCGTAGTCCCTGAGGGCGTGCTGATCATTTCTATGTGGTTATGATCCGATCCGACACCACCACGGTGACGTCGTTAGCACATGCTGACACGCATCTCGCACATCCTAGGTCACGCGAGATAGTTCTCAACACCTCCAGTTTCTGTAGTAGTGGCTCGTGAGTCAGTACGCACAAGAGAGACGAGAGGGGGAAATCTTGCTGGACCGAGCGCATGATGTCGAACGGCTCTGAGATGTGACCGTTCACTTTCACGACTGAACAGGTGTCACTGTGCATTGTAGCGATCCAGCCGCTGAATACAGGCCCGAAACCAGCTGCCTTGAGGACCACCGCCAGGTATAGATGGTCGACCCTATCGAAAGATATAGAGTGATCTAAATTGATCAGGGCCTCATCTGTGGAGGAGGAGGGGGAGGGGTAGGAGGAGAAGAAGAAGAAGAAGAAGAAGAAGAAGAGAAGAAGAAGAAGAAGAAGAAGAAGAAGAAGAAGAAGAAGAAGAAGAAGAAGAAGAAGAAGAAGAAGAAGAAGAAGAAGAAGAATGAGCACACCTTGCGGAAATACCGCCGATATTGACCATTTTCCAGTCACATTGTGAGAAGAAGCAGTGGAGGGAAGAGAGTGGCTAATGCCAGAGTTCGGGCCTAGAATGGGAATTACAATGAAGTTTTGTGTTATGACAAAAATGGATTATATGAAGGATGTATTTAAGTAAACGCTATGCGTACTATGAGAAGATGCATGTCTCGGTGGTTAGAGCATCGGGCTCACAGACATGAGGTAGTGAGTTCGATTCCCGGATCGGGCTTTGCGTTGTGTTCTTGAGCAAGATATTTTAATTTACGTTGTTCCAGTTCACTCAGCTGTAGAAATTAGTTGCAACGTCACAGGGGCCTAGCTGCATCGGCCCCTTTGCCTTTCCCTTGGATAGCCTCGTTAGCGTGAAGAGGGGAGACAAGTACGCATAGATGACTGCTGATCTTCCATAAATAACCTTACACGGATTTGTGCCTTGGACAGGAACTTACTAGGTGAAATCCCATCGTCATTCATAACCAAATGCAGTTTTTACCCTTTTCTATGCTTACTGCAAAATATATATCTATTTTGAACAAAATAACATACTGATTGATGGAAAAAAATAGTCTAATAGGCACATAAAGAAATATTGTTCTCATAATCATAATTGCCCTAATAATGTTAAAAATAGGTTTCAAGGCAATTGAAGAACTATCGATGTTGAAGTGTGGATATTGTGGTAGAAGAGTAGGAGACGAACTTCAAGTTACAAAAACTACTCGAACTGTACATATGTATGTGCCTATATACTTACATTCACACACACAAACAAACACGCACACACACACACAAGCACGCACGCAGACACAGGCACGTACACACAAATAAATATATAAACTTCCTACACATTAGCACATATCAAAACATCCATCCATATTCCATCTCTACTTGTGCTTCATCCGATTTACCAACATTTAATTTCTATACTCCACTTTCCTCATTATCGTTTAATTGCCTTCAACATATTTCTTACTGTTTTGTAGAATTATAATGGGTGGACAATAATTATATACATACATATATATCACGGAGCAGTAGATTTTATATATATATATATATATATATATATATATATATATATATATATATATATATATATATATATATATATATATATATATATATATACACACATACATACATACATACATACATACATAGTCTATTCAAATAAACGAGCAATAAAATTAATAGCAGACAAGAGAACGTGCACAAGGACTGTATTAGTTTGACACTCATACATATATATATATATATATATATATATATATATATATATATATATATATATATATATACATATACATATACTTACACACATATATGTACATACATACAAGCATATACAGACATACATATACATACACACACACATATATGTATATATATATATATATATATATATATATATATATATATATATATATATATATATATATATATATATATATATATATATATATATATATGTATGTATTTATATGTATATTCCAATTAGCCCATTTTTCCTCCACTTGACATATTTGTATGAGTATATTTTCTTAGGTTAGTATTATGGTCAGTATATCGTATGCTTAAATATACACTTCCTGTTCCAGCTTGCATGTCCTTTTCACTTTCTCATGGACTCAAGAAATTTCTGGATTTAGCTGGATGCAAGCAACTTTGGGCACTGTGTGTGGGTGACGTCTTTTGATGCAGGAACGCGTGTTCACAGATGTGTTTATGCCACTGAAAATGAAAGTAAAGGACAGCATATCTTTTCCTTAATGATATGTTAATTCCATAAACTTGTAGATATCTTGAGATTATCGTTCTTAGTCATTTGATGACGGTCGCAGTGATTACTGTTTGTTTGCCTTTTCTCGTAGTGTTTGTATGTTTGTGTGTGTAGTAAGTATATATTTATACGTACGACCCAATGAGTGAATAGCTTCAAAGCGTCGCTGCGCTAGTGTGAAAAGATCCCTTTCCAACTACATGGCCCCAGGCTCAGTCCCATTTCATGTCATCTCGTTCTATACCTGTGAGCTGATCAAAGCATTGTGAGTGGATTTGATAGAAAAAATGAAAGAAGCCAGTCAGGTGTGTGTATGCGTGTAAGTGCGTGTGTTTCTGTGTGTGTGTGTGTGTGTGTGTGTGTGTGTGTGAGACTACTGTTGATTACGTCCGCATAAATTAGCGGTTCGGCCAATGACACCGACATAATGATTACCAGGCTTTAAAAAAATAAGTACTGGGGTCGATTTATTCAGCTAAATGTTCTTCAAGGCCGTGCCCCAGCATGGCCACAGACAGTCTAATGACTGAAACATGTAACAGGATAAATCTCGGACTACTACTTTCGGGTGTGGCTCATTGACACAACATACTTTCGTCAGCAGAAGACGGGTGTAGCTTATTGACACACTGCTTAATTGTGGAGAAGACGGGTGTATATAATCCACATTTGCATTATGACCTATTTGATTGGTTATCAGCTTTTTATTTGTTTTTCCTTTTTCTACGCACGAAAAGACTTGCAATTTATACCCATCTTTCCCAAATCGCTTAACTACCTCGTCTATGTATCCCCGTACAGCCTTCCAAGTGGCCTTTTTTCGATCTCTTGGAAACCACTTGGCAAACTGCATGGATCCACTTGCTGTCTGTGAACCTTGCGACATGTCCGCTGGGCCGGACATGCCTTTATATATATATATATATATATATATATATATGATATCATAGCATATAATATATAATACATATATGTGTGTATCTATCTGCATCTGTTTTGTGCTGAGTTGGTAAAAGTCAATTGAGAATTGTAGATTTAGCAAAATTCAGTCTATGAGAATTAATTGCGTTATAGAATGTAGATTCAGGCAATTAAAAATCGGTCTCGTATTTCAACAGGAATCAAATGTCACTTGAATCTTATTTCCTCTACTATTTATTTGGTAGTTCTGCCTATTATACTTTACCAATTTCTGCTTTGTAAACTTCACTAGTAGAAATATTTCCAGTCTACAAATTAACAATATCTTTATTATGGTTTATTTACCAAATTGACATTAATGTATGTCAAATTTGCTAAGAATGCGGCTGAAATACTAATGACCACAGCTTGATGAACATATATTTGGCCAAAAGTTATGTAAAAGTTATATAAAAAAAATGAAAAAATCGTACCCATTCTCTAGGTTGTGTCCCGGTATCCTCAGACGCAACCACGGCTCTACACATTCATTTGACGTGCTGTTAGACTGTGGAGTATCTTTTAGCATTTGCTAAAGCATGTCTCTAGGAAAGGGTACTTCTTTACCCACAGAACAGCTATAACTGAACAAGTGATCTGGCCTCAGCAAGCTTAGGAGGTAGTAAAATTAGGAAAAGAACAACTCTGGGCATAAAATCGTAATACGTAGGATGGTTTACGCAAAGAGGTGAATACAAAAGGAATTAATACCAACAATTAATGGAATAGAATAGAGCATAAAATATGCACTCGAGAACAAAAAATTTTTAATCATTTCTACATATCCAAATTCAAGGTCGACTTTTAATTGAGGTTTGTAACTATGGCAAAACCTATGTGCAGTTAACGCTTCTTTAAAATTCCCAGTGTTTTTTATCCTTGCTGTTGTAATCCAACGTAGGACTGTTATAATGTCCACTCCGGTATAGCAGTATTGTTAGTTAGACAAGTAAAGATACGACTATCTATAACCAAGTTTGCCGACGTCTCGGCTTCCTACGTTACAGTATTTGTAATGACTAGCACATACCACTAGTCGCGTGGGAGAGGTGTTCTATTATTATTATTATTATTATTATTATTATTATTATCATTATTGTTGTTGTTGTTGTTATCCCCATAACATCTCCGTTTAAAGTTGTCTTTTTTCTCTTAGGGAATGTAACTTCCTTTTTATTAACAATAATTTTTGCATCACTCCACCTCCCTTTTTAGATTTTCTTTTTTTTTTTCATACAGTTACAAATTTGGTATCTACTTCCAGGAACTCCGAACATTTTCTTTTTCTTTCGCTCGTGTGTCTGGCTTCAATTATTTGTAGTACCGTTGGTACTTGAAAAGTATCACATAATCATTCCATTGGTTCGCTCTCAACGAATGTTTTTTTTTTTAGTTGATTTATGTGTCTCTTGTATACCCATTTTCTTCCTTTTACCAAGTATAGCATTTTTCCTATGCGTTTGGTAATCACGCCGTCTTCTCAACTTTCTTTTCCGTTCTTATGTGCCCTAGCAAATACATTTTCACCAATTTTGAAATATCTTGCTCTCTTATCCATTACAATTTATTTTTTCATACCAAGTAGCAATTTGTCGAAAAAGCATTTTATTTTCCTCGCAAAAATCAGCCCCGCTGGTGACATATCTGCTGGTGTTTGGATTTGGTGTCACTCGGGATACTTTTAGGAACTGTTGCAGAGCTACTTCATCCGTCACGGACTTTCTCAGGGTTCTCTTGAACGTATCGACAAAGCGTTCTGCTTATCCGTTATATCTGGGATGGCATGACGCCGTAGTTACATGTTCTACAGGGAATGTTTTACAAAACTTTTTAAACTCAAAAGATACAAATTGTGTTCCAGTTGCAAACAACTCATGTAAAAAGTTTGTCGTAATTGAGGATGTTGGCCTTTTACACTTACAGATTTCTGTCCATTTAGAGAAACCATCTACTATCACTAAGTAGTATGAACCGTTTAAGAGACCAGTGAAATCTATGTGTAGTCTTGACAACGGGACACCTGCTTTTGGTCAAAATTCACTTTTTTATCGTCGGTAATTTTGCTGCTAGAGCACATCCTCTGCAGCCGTTCACTAAACTTTAAATTTCTCTATCCATTTTTGGCCAGCACACGTTGCTATGCACTAAAGCTTTTATCCCCCAAATACCAGAATGTCCAACATGGAATTCCCCCACCGTTTTCTTTTGCAGGGTTTCAGGTATTACTACTCTCTATGCATAGATCAGTACACTATCACCGATTGAGTGTAGGTTCACGGCTTCGTTTCGTTTCGCATCAATCCTGTTCCTATTTACTTTTCCTGTCCACAGTATTCTTTTCATTTCAGTTATGAATTTGTCCTTTTCCGCATTTCGTTTTATGCCTTCTAGGGTCACCAGTAATTCGCATACCGCATACTGTATCTTCGAATGTTTTAGTTTCTCTGACGGTAAATATTCTGTTTTGAAATCATAATTCAATAATATGGTGCCCCATCGCTGTAGTCTATTAATTGTGTGTGTTGGTATTCCTTTTTTAGGACCGTATGTCGACAGTAGTGGACGATGATTCGTTTGTAGACAGAAATATCTTCCATGAATAAATGTATTAAATTTTTTTTTACACCAAATATAATTGCTAACGCTTCCTTTTCTATTTGGCTGTAGTCCCTTTCTGCTGTCAATAACGATCGTGACACGTGGGCTGTTGCCTTTATACTCCCATTGTCATATTTGCGCAGAAGCACTGCTCCTACACCATAATCACTCGCATCTGTAGTGACTATAATATCCAGCTTCGGATCAAAATGCGTTATCGATAAGTTCGATGTTCAAATGTTTTTTTATTCGTCAAATGCCCTCTGGCACTTATCAGTCCAGCAGTATTTTGCATTTTTCTTTAACAAATCATTTAGCGTGGCCCTTACATTTTGTATACTGGGAATATAAATTTGGTAGTAATTTACTAATCCCCAAAATACTTGTATCATAGTCACATTATTCGGCGTGGGCATATTATCGCAGTTGCTCTGGATGGATCCGGTTTCTGTCTATTTTTGCTTATTATGTGACCCAAGTATTTCATTTTTCACAGAAAGAACTCGCATTTTTCTTCGCTTAGCTTAAGGCAGTATTCTCTTACCTTTTTGAATACCCTTTTTACGTGTTCTACATGTTGTTCGTCTGATTCGCTTTTTACTACGATATCGTCTAAATAGGCGATAGCAAAATCACAGTCCACCAGCATTGTAGCCATTACCTGTTGAAATATGGAAGGAGCCACTTTTACATCGAAGGGAAGCTGCTTAAATTTGAATAAGTCACGGTGCGTGTTAATGGCTAATAAATGTTAGCATTCTTCTTCTACTTGGATTTGTAAGTGTGCCTCTGAGAGGTCTAATTTTGAGAAGAATTTCCTTCCATTCAATTTTGCAAATACTTCCTCAGGACTCGGTAATCGGTAGTTATGTGAACTTAAGTAATCATTTAAACCCGTTGAAAAATCTGCACAAATTCGTAATAAATTATTTTTCTTTTTTTTTTTAAGTAGACCGCAAATATGAGTGGTCCGTCTTCTCGATTATTCCTAGTCTTTCAAGTCTTTTAAGTTCTTTATTTACCTGTTCTAGCGCCGCGAACGGTACATCACGTTTTGCCCTAAATACAAGTGTTGCACTTTGTTTTACAATTTTTCCTTCGTTTTCGTGCAGCAGCCCACTTCATCCGAGAAAACATCTGGGAATAAATATTTTATTCTTCGTTTCAATCCTTCAGGTGCATTCGAACCTTCGACTGAACCAACTATATTCCCACACAAACACTTGTGGGCGTATTCTATAATTTGAAGGGTTCCATCCACTCTGTGATGAACAAATTTACTGAATGTTTTTAACTCATATTTTGCTGTTTTCATTTTGTCATGAAATGTCACATTACTTTTATGACATTCGTAAACCCCTTGTGAGTTTGTTTAATCCTCGTGAGTTTCTTAATTCTTTGTCGCCACTGTTGTAATCCGACGTCGGACTGTTATAACGTCCACTCCAATATACCAGTATTGCTAGTTAGACAAGTAAAGATACGAACTATCTATAACCGACTTCGCCAACTTTTCGAAGATTCGACTTCCTACTTTACAGTATTTGTAACGACTGGCGCATAACACTCGTCACGTGGGAGAGGTTTTGCATTATTATTATTATCGCCATAACACTTACTAAAATAGTTTATGTGCTTGTGAACTAACAAACCATGTATTTCCTCTGCGTAAGATAATCATATTAACCTATTCATCATCTCTTCCTGGTCACTACATTGTTTCACGCACCACACTCCATACTAACAATATCACTCTGACCTATACCTCAAAGAATCGCAACTCTAAGGTGCACTCTCACAGCTCATAGGTTTCTACATGCGTCATTAACTTATGGACTTCACTATCTTAGACTGTCTTGAAATGACAGACAAAATACGAAGCAAAACTCTCTTCTCTCTCTCTCTCTCTCTCTCTCTCTCTCTCTCTCTCTATATATATATATATATATATATATATATATATATATATATATTTCTTGATCTAATACAATTTTAAATGAAAACCAGACATGATTCCTATTAAATCCATTTATTTCATTGTCAACTGCATACATTTATCTGATGCTTAAGCATGTATTCATAAATACATATCTACTCACGCAACCAAATGCGAAATTTGAATTGATTAGTGTCAACCTAAACTCAAGTACCATGATAAACTATTTCAATAAAATGTGTTTGTCTGTGTGTATGCATGTATATGCATATGTGTGTATGTGTGTGCGTGTTGTGTGTCTGTTTGTCTGTGTTTATACGAATGTATATATGTATGTTCTTTACTTATCATTACTAAACAGAAAGTGTATTTATTATTATCTGAATAAGTAGAAACAACACAATAGCCTCTAACTATTTCAGTTCGAACCATATGCTTCTATGCAGATCATAAAGCCAACGTTATGATTCTACAAGACACTTTAAACGTACTAATATAACACTAAGAAATATTTTGTCCTTCACTTCTCTTGCGTTTATAAGAGCTACTGGGTCTCCTGACAGTGCCAGCTCTAGCTAACGTACAACATGCACGAGCTAACATGCACTTAACTAACTAACTAGGTGGCTAACAACTAGCTAACATGCACTTAACATACAAAACTTTCTGAGACAGTAGTCCACTTCACTAGAGATACTTTTCTTGAGTTCAGTCTCCAAAACGGTAGGTATTTATAACGAATCCATGGTAAAAAAAAAGTCACAGGAAAAAAAGTCACGGTAATAAAATCATAGGAAAGAAGTTACAGGGGTTTTGTCTGAGGGGGTTTTTCCCGAGTGGGGTTTGTCCGGATCCCATAAACTACCAAAATTTTGACATTATTTCAGTGAATTCTTTTCTTGTGACTTTATTACCAGTCACCATTTATAACACAAGCTCACTTCTTGGACTACCTGATTCCAGGGTTACCACCGTCGGCACGGGAACTTTCGCGATCTCTAAATTCTACACAGCTCTTCAGTCTGCATGACGGCACGTGGCCTAGTAGTTGGTGTGTTACACTGACGATCTTGCAGTTTTAGTTTCGATTCCCGGAGCGGGCATTGTGTTCTTGAGCAAAATACTTCATTTCACGTTGCTCCAGTCCACTCGGCAGTAAATGGTAATTTCCTGCGACGGACTGACGTCCCATTAAAAGCTGTTGTCATGAGTGTAGTCACTTACACATCAAAAAAACCGTGTAGCTGGCCCTATGTGTCCTAGCACTCAAGACTTTATGATTTCCCAGTCTATAGAAATGTAGACAAATCTCCTTCAGATAACTCATAACCGTTAAAAAATATGGGAGACACATTGATAATATATACTTTTACAGATATATTATAGAAATATTAAGGCTGAAATTCCTTTGAGCATAGGACTGCTATATTAAGGCCGGCGCGGAGTTAAACATCAGCAACAGTTCTAATTTCTCGGGCATTTGATTTAATCTTTACTCAGCAGAAATGTCCAAGCAGCTCAAAGAAAACAATAAAATATCTAAAGTTAATAGCTCTAGCCCTACATATTCTTTCGCCAGCCCTAATCCTATCAATCATGATCTAAGCGCATAAAAAAAGGGAAAGTACCTTCCAAATCATATAGACTCATAGGGCTGGTTTCCTAGTTTTCATGGAGTGCTTATTTCCCTCCTGGATGGGACGCCAGTCCGTCGCAGGGTTACTCACGTTTGCCAGCTGAGCGAAATGAAGCAACATGAAACGATATGTTTTTCTCAAGACTCAAGAACACGACACGTCACACGATCCAGGAATGGAAACCACAATCTTACGATCATGAGTGCAACACCCCTAACCACTAAGCCACGCACCACCACAGAAAAGATAAAACTAAATGTAAAAAGCAATCTATTTCCCCTGCCTAAAGTAATGAAAACACGAACGTAAAATGCAATCTATTTCCCCAATCCTAAAGAGATATAAACTCAAAATATGAAGGCTTCTTCCCACTCACAAAGATATATATATAGGGATGAGAGTTAACTCTGCTTCATGGCATTAAGTGACAGATATAGAAATCGTCAACAGATAAAATACTTGTCTGTTGCGCCAACTTTCGTAGACGTAGCCTGACAATCCCACTTAAAGTCCCATCTTTTTTTACTTTCATCTATTTTATTAAAGGTAGGAAATATTGGATAATTTACTTAAATATATTCTACGCTCAAAAAAGAAAATGAAAGACACGTTGGTTGTCACTTGTATGCTTTTGATCACGACTTCGCTATTTTATGATCTAACATTGGCTTAAGCAACAGCACCGACATGAAAGAAAATGAAGGAACACTATGTTGCCATGCTTGATAAAAGATGCAACGTTTCATATAACTATTCTACGATTAGATAGCATTGTATCCCACTGAATTGCAACTGATTTTGTGATGGAACAAAATGAACTGTGTTTCCAATTGGATTTTCAGTTACTAATAGTACTTGTCGGTCCCATCTTTTGAGAAAAATGCTACCTTTTCCATGTAGGCTAAAGGAGAAGTGATTTGAAAGCAGAGCACAAAGAACCGGAACAGGTACAGCAAGATATCTCATCCGGCGTTCTAAACAATTCTGTCAATCCACGACCTTGGGTTAATACTTTATTTATCGACCCCCAAAAGAACGAAAATTAGAGTTGATTTTAGCCGATTTTGAACTTAGTATTTATTTATTTATTTATGTGTTTCAGCCAAGTGGCTGCGGTCATGCTGGTGCACCACCGTGGGTAGTATGGTGAGAACCGGAACAAATGTTACAAAACATTTCATCCGATGCCTAAGCAACAATACCAGCTTGCCTTCAATCCAATCTATTGTGAAAATGTCATTTGATTTAAAGCATAATGCCAAACTAAGTTCGAAACCAGGTCCATTTCTTCGGTTACGTTATCATGAAACTCCATTGCTATGACACAGTCACCTATCTACATATCTACCTTCATATCTACCTAAATAATTAACTAGATAAATATCTTACTAACAAACTGACTAAATAAATTACTAACTAGCCAACTAATAAACGAACCAACAAACCGACAAACCAACCAACTAACCAACTAACCATACCACACACACACACACACACACACACACACAAGCCGGTTAAAGAACCGATGTTATGTCTTGATATGACAGGAATAGCGATCACCCTCATAAATTTTGGTTCTTTTTTTCGTATTCGAGTTTTATACCCCTTAGTGGGGTTGTGCGAGGAAGGTAGTGGCTACTATGTTGGAGTTGCAGGTGTTGCACCAGGCGATGATGATGATGATAAGGAGGAGGAGGAGGAGGAGGAGGAAGAGGAGGTGAGCGCAAGGAAGATGAGAACGAGGAGGACGAGAACGAGGAGGAACACAGCGAGGACGAGGAGAACGAGGGGGGGACGAGGTGGATGAGGAGGAAGACGGGAGGACGAGGTAGAGAAGGTGAAGAAGGAGGAAGGAAAAGAGAAGGGGAAAAATGGTGTTCATAGTTGTGATGATACGATGATGATGATGATGATGATGATGGCGGTGGTGGTGGTGGTGGTGGTGGTGGCGGTGGCGGTGGCTACGGCGTTGATGACGAAGACAATGGTAGTGATTTTTATTGCAGCTTTTCTTTCAACGATCGTAAAGCTATCACCTGCCTCGGTGACATATACAATCTAATGCAAACATCAACAATGTACTGGCCGTACAGACATAACTCACGTATAAAATAATGTATAAAATAATGTATACAACAGTTTTTGTTACAAACAACACACTGTTATATTCTCGAAGAATATATGTATCACAACCCATCACTTGCGATACTAGGAAAACAGAGTTTCTTTATTTTTTGTTTGTTTGTTTGTTTGTTTTTTTGAGGGTTTTTTTCTTTGTTTTTCTCTCCGGGCATAAAGAACTATAAAAAATAGCAACTAAATGAACTCGATGCAGCGTTCTCGCCTGAGCTACAAGAAAGTAGTAATAGTAGGAAATGTGTATCTAAGCATACCATGTCGTAATGACAGTGAGTGTATAAAACACAAGGTTAGTAAAGATACGTTGTGAGTTTTTAGGAGAGACTCAAAGGACCTTTGGAAAAAAGAAATCTTCAGGGAACTTTTTGTCATTAAAAAAGTTTACCTATAAGAATTTGTCTGAAAGTAAAATTCATGTTCGTGACATGATGATTGCAGTATTATAAAAGAAACCTCAGTTTCATCGTACTGTTTTATACAGAAGAAATTTATATATATATATATCACCGCTATAACTCCGTGGAAGAAATAAAGAGTATGGAAAAAAAATTAGTCGTACAAAACCTCTAAAATGGCTGTAGGGTAAGAGCTCGACCGCATTTGATCATAGAACTTACTCAAGCAATTCTGATGAGGTGACTCAAAAACCAAGACTTGAGGAAATAGAACTGTTTTAACATTCATGCTCTCCCTCGAAATTTAGAAGAGTGACTATAGATTTTATTTATGTTCAGTATGTCAGATCTTAGAAGCATGCGGTTCCTTTGCCTAGTTTCCCAATATTCGAGTTAAACGACTGTGTTTGCAGTTATTGTGTTTAACCGCGACTTTCATTGGGAAGATTTACGATATAAGATATTCCAGCTGCCAATACTCTATAATTTTTTGAGGCTGTATTTTCGTTGTTGCCTTTTTTTTCCAACTATGTTTTCTCTTTGCATCTATCTCCGGCTCACTTTTTCCTCTTCTCTCTCTCTCTCTCTCTCTCTCTCTCTCTCTCTGTATATCTGTTTAGCTTTCTCCATTCACCATTATCTACACTAAAATTACTGCTGACGCCTCAGTCAGCGATAATGTAATCTCTTTATTTTCTTCAGTACAACGCAAAAAAGCGAAGGTAAGAATATATAACTGCGTGCATGTCGTGTGTACATGCACGCACACAATATGTGTGTGTGTGTGTGTGTGTAAATATATATATATGTATATATGTATGTATGTATGTATGTATGTATGTATTTATACAGTGGTATCAGAGCTAAGCAGTGATGAGGAATAAACGAACTTCAGGTTAGTTAAATTATGTCTGTGACATATGATATGTCAAATTCTAAAGGCAAATGCACTGCAGTTACTGTAAAGAAAAATCTCACTTATGGTAAAAGGTGTAAAACCAAAATATCTGATCAGTATCTCCTGCTGTCGGACTCCTAGGTGCGTTTCTGGTTCTTAAGCCTTCCTCAGTAAGAAACAGCGAAGAGAGAGAAATGTATACATAAATATATGTATACATTCACCATGATAAATCGCTAGCCACTTACACATTCTTTATTTTCTCTCCTTGTTTCTTTCTGTGTTCCTTTCTGTGGAAGAGCGTAGGCTCGAAACGTTAAAGACGTTTTCACTTCCCGAGCGTTATACTAATACATCTGTTTGTCGTCTAAACCACCTGTCTTCGTCTGAACTTTTCTCTGAATACACGACGAAAGACTATGCCCGAAGCGCCATACCGTTTATCAATAACTTTCTCTTATATCTGTTTCCGTCATTGCGCTTCTACCTAATAGTAAACATCCCTTAACTGTAAACATCCCTTAGATTTTTGTTGTTTATTTTATTTGATTTTTCTAAATGTTCTTGAATTTCCTCTCTCTCTCTCTCTCTCTCTCTCTCTCTCTTTCTCTCTCTCTCTCTCTCTCTCTCTCTCTCTCTCTCTTTATACATACATATATATAAAAACAAAGACTAGAAAGTTTGTCACATTTTTCATTCATTCCCTGCTACGGATTTCATTACAGTTTAGGAAATAGATTATGGATAACAGCAACAAAATAATAATAATTATGATAATAATAATGGTTTCAAATGTTGGTCCATGACCAGCAATGTTGAGGGAGGAGGTCTAATCGATTAAATTGAACCCAATGCCTACATATGCGTGCGTGTGTATACAAAAATAGCTTAGCTTTTGCATCTCCCGTGAAACCCTGCAGACGCTACTTTTTACGACGGTTAATTGCATGATAAATCAGAAGATATGTTTCGAAATCTTCTTTCTGTCTTGTGACTGAGTAAAAAGTTATTTTGTTTTACATAGCTTTACGTGGACTAATCCGTTAAGCACTAAGTATTCTGATGTTGAACAGAATCTTAACACGAAAGAGGAGACGTATTTCAATGATCTGTGGTTTGTTTATTTGTATACCACATCTCAGTCAACTATTTGTATACAGCTCAGTTTGTATACAGCTCAGTCAACCACTATTTCATATATTAAACTGTAGACAACAAACGTTATGCCTCCGACCAAGGGTTCCAGTAGCTTTTAATGTTCCATGCGAATAAAAAGTTATCTTAAATTTTTTAACTTAAATTTTAAACCTGGTCGGGAAAATACATCTTTTGGAATAAAAGTCAATAATTCTACACACAAATACTTTAAAATATGTAAATATAATTTAGTAGAGTAAATTGTTGGTGAATGAATAATTTATTAACATAACAATGATATGCAGATTATTAACTAAATGAGTACGAGAAGGTATGAGCCAATAAGCCTTGCATTAGCAACAAATAATAGCATTTATCTTTTTTTTTTATGCGAAGTTTAAAATATTCTATGTACTATGTTAAGGTATGTATGCATAAATACATATATACACACTTCACAGTAAGTACATTACTTCAGAAACCAATCAATAACGATGCATTTAGTATAATATTAATTAAATTACTTTATTAATCAAGCAAACTGTACTTCAGACTTTATTAAAATGAACATGAAGTGGTATTAATACTAGACCATGTTAAGGCGGCGAGCTGGCAGAAACGTTAGCACGCCGGGCGAAATGCTAAGCGGTATTTCGTCTGTCGTTACGTTCAGAGTTCAAATTCCGCCGAGGGCGACTTTGCCTGTCATCTTTTCGGGGTCGATAAATTAAGTACCAGTTACGCACTGGGGTTGATGTAATCGACTTAATCCCTTTGGCTGTCCTTGTTTGTCCCCTCTATGTTTAGCCCCTTGTGGGCAATAAAGAAATAAGAAATGTTAGAACGCCAAGCGAAATACTTAGCGCTATTTCGTCTGTCTTTACGTTCTGAGTTCAAATTCTGCCGAGGTCGACTTTGCCTTTCATCTTTTCGGGGTCGATAAATTAAGTACCAGTTGCGACCTGGGGTGATCTAATCGACTGGCCTCCTCCCCAAAAATTTCGGACCTTGTTTCTAGAGTAGAAAAGAATATTAGACCGTGTTTAAGGCCGCGAGCAGGCAGAATCGTTAGCACAAGGCAAAATGCTTTATGGATTTTCGTCCATCTTTATGTTTTGTTCGAATTTCGCAGAGATAGGCTCTGCCTTTCATCCTTCTGGGGTCGATAAAATAAGTGCCAGTTTAGCACTGGGGTCAATGTAATCGATTAAACCCCACACCCGAAAATGCTGGCCTTGTGCCAAAATATGAAACCAATATTAAATCTACATAAAGCAGCAAGCTAAGAGAGTCGTTAGCATGCCAGGCAAGATGCTTGATGACATTCCGTCCGTCTTCACATTCTGAAGTCAAATCCCGCCAAGGTCGACTGCTTTTTATCTTTCAGTGGTCGATAAAATAAGTACCAGTTACGTATCAGGGTGGATGTAATCGACTTACCTTCTCACCGCAAATTGTTGGCCGTAGGCCAAAATTTGAAATCGATATTAACTCTAGTATAGTAAAGTAAGAATTTCATTTTATTTCTTTTCAAAACATGTCATTGAAATCTAATATAAATTAACATCATTTCCGTTATCTTCCAACCGCAAATCTTAATCTGGAAGTTTTCAAAACATGCGCTTTTGATATAGTTTTGCATACTGATGGCGAATATCGTAGTTATTATTTTGAAATTTTTTACCTAAAGAAGTTAGAAGCAATTAAAGTTACGTATATTTTCAGCCAACGAATTTTAAACCAATGTCCTCACAGAAGAAGTCGAAACTGTTCCTTGTCATGGCAACTCCACTTCCTTAATTCTATGACTGCATATAACGGACTTGTAGCAGGAGATAATGCCGAGGGTCTGAGTCTATTAGAAGAGACACGTGGTTGGAAGGGGGAACCCTTTCCTTCAGGAGAATAATTTTATTTATCTACTGTTGTGTCAAAGAGCAGAGGAGAGTAAGTTTTGTGATGAACAAGGGATCGGTGCGGGAGTAGATTACGAAAATTATTTACAGAAGGTCTGAGCAAATGATTTTTCTTTCGTTCGTTTTTTTTCTGCCGTACCTTCTCGAGATCGTAACACATTCGAAGAACGCGTTCGTCAATCAATTCTGCCGGTAACATCGACTTACAGTGACCTTTGACGTACCTACTGGCATATTCCTGAAATACCAGGATGCCAGTTTCGCTATAGAACGGTGAACCACAATGTTGAGTTTGTAAACCCATACTAAACAAGTACAAAGCACTTCTACCTGTTTTGAGCGAGGTAGTAAATGGCGCAGTGGCACTAACCGTTTTACAATGGACTCGTATCTGCGAGATTATATGGCACCGCAGATTTGAAAAAGAAGGCTTGTTTCAAAAGATACTGCGGTGGATATCTTAGTTTCATTAATTTCATAACATTCTGTTGTATTAATTTGTTTCATTTTGGCTATTATTTCTAGCGGCAGGTCGGAAATATTTCATCATTGTTTTCTTTCAATTAAATCCTACTTTTTTAAATCTCTTTTTTTTTCCATTAAATTCCTACTTTAAAATGAGTCACTTTTTGCTTGCTTTCATTAGATTCTTTTTTTAAAAGACCTATTCAATTTTCACGCCTCTCTTATCTGTCTTTTCAACGATAGTTTGTTTGTTGCCATGGCAAATATGGCAGCAAATAGTTTTGACTTCCATTTGTGAAAGCGTTGAGCTAATTTCATTGGCTAAGAATATATAACTTAAAATACTTCTTTCTTGTTAATTACAAAGCTTTCGGGGAAATGAATGTAATATTTGTCATCGACATGCAAAATGCATGTGTTGAAAATTTGAAAACAATCCATTGAGAATTGAAAAGCCTTTAAATGATTGGAAGCGAACGGAAAAGATCTTCCAATTTCAGTAATGCATTATGTGTAGCCAGATTTGAATGTATATTTTACAAGCGCAGCCTCGATTCTCATTAAATACATCAATATGAATTACTTTATGAAGAGTTGTAGATAAAGACATTTTTATAATCCATACGTCATGTTTATTGTTTGAACACGATTTATAAACAGATGTAAACTCGTTGAGTATTTGAGTTTAACTTTGTACTTTTATAAAAGGTAATTTAACTGAATGACAAAATTGACAAAATTGTACATCGGAAGTTTAAAAGAAAATAAAGCTAGCTTGCAGATTATATAAAATATGTATTTAACAAGTATGTTATTGTCTGATTCAATAGAGTAGTGAATGTTATCAGATTCTTTTAGCATTTTATCGGCAAAACTTCAATAAATTATTGTATTTACAAATATGAATGCAAATGAGCTGTCATTAATTCCCGATAACACTATTACTTCGATGTCAACTTGATACAACTCATTTGATGTTTTCGGTAACAGTAATAATTGAACAGAATATCTAACATCGGGTTATTTTGATTATCGTTGGAGCACCTCACCCCGAGGATATGATTTTTTAGTGATACAATTATCGACTATGGATTGGGCGAAATATTTGCATCTCTGTTCCAATGCAAAGATGACATTATAAAAGAAAGACTGGAGACTGGAATATTCATATTGAAAAACGTAATCAGCAGAAATTCCACGTATTATAATTATTTGCTTTTAATCTTAAAATAAATAAGTCTTCAAGGTTCAAATGATAATGAAACAGACGACAGATAAGGGTTAAGATTTAGGTAGTATTAGTAATTATGTTCAGCCAAATTTGCACGGATTACTAAATTCATCTCAGTAAAAAATAACGAGATCGGGATCGGGAATCAACTCCACGTGACATTTACAATTCGCTGTACCTATTTTCAACAGGACACACATATATACAAACAAATACACACACATTTTGAGTTTGACAAACAATTACCGTGACGACAACAGTTGATTGACGTCATAATAGATTCTTTGTTTTTTTTGTTTTCGAACAACTTTCAGAAGCTAGAGCTACCAGTTGAAAGTTCCGCATACCTGATGCTTACAACCTTACAGGAACATCAGGAGAGAATGCGCTCCATTTCCGCGTCGTCCTCCACCTGCCTCACTCACTGAAACGAGGCTCAGCTCCTAATTCTTCTAGCCATTGCTTATCGTCTCTTTTTAACCATATCCGGTGGTTTGCCTTCTCCACTGCAGTTTGGATACCACCCATGATGGTATGTCTTCGCTTTCTATCTTTTCAACGAACGCTTACACACACATACACACACACACTCATATATATATATATATATATATATATATATATATATATATATATATATATATATATATACACACACAAAAATATTCGTTTTGCAAAATTCTTGATGTGAACTGGTGTGTTGAAACAGATAATGACCATCTCCAACTATATGTATACATATATATTTGGAAAATTTGCCCAATACAAACGCATTCTCCGAAACGATCGTATGGTTTTGTGCTACCGTTTTTCTTTGGATTGCAATATTGGAGCGCCTGAAATCTAATGTTTCGATGGATTTTTTATGTATTTTGTATTCTCACGATAAAGGAATTTGGCCAACGAAAATCTGTCCTCTACTTTGATTTATGTTATATACATATGTGTGTGTGTGTGTGTGTGTGTATGCGTGCGTGTGTGTGTGTAAATATATATATATATATATATGTATATATATGTATGTAAATATATATATATATATATATATATATACATATATATGTATATACAGTGTAGTATATTGCCACTTAAGTGTGGCTGACCCCTAGGGGTGGATGTTACTGTTGCTTTTAGCCCCAGGAGGACATCTCCTCCAGTTGGCTTATCGACACACGACTGTGTCCTGTTTGCCAAGGGAAGTTATCCCTCTCACCATGATCTCCAGCCAGCTGGAGGAGATGTCCTCCTGGGGCTAAAAGCAACAGTAACATCCACCCCTAGGGGTCAGCCACACTTAAGTGGCAATATACTACACTTTATCGTGCAGTTACTGTTAATACTTCATTTAGAGAATTAACATTGTATGTATATACACATATATATATATGCATGTATATATACATATATATATACACATATACATATATATATATATACATATATTTATATACACACATATATATTTACATATATATAAATATATATATACATACATACACACACACGCAAACACACGCACACACACACACACGCACACACATACATAAGACACGACTTGTTGCTTTTAGTTTCTGCCTACCAACTCCGCTCACAAGGCTTTGGTTGATCCGAGACTATAGTACAAGATGCAGGGGGAATGAACCCGGGAGTCTATATACGTGTGTGCGTGTGTGAGTGTGTGTGTGTATGGATGGGTGGATGAATGGATGGATGAATGGATATATATACATATATATATATATATATATATATATGTATATATATATATATATATATATATATATATATATATATGTATGTATGTATGTGTGTATGTATATGTATACGTATGCATTCATGTATATATGTATGAGGAACAGTTTTTCAAACCTTATATATTGAAAACATGGCTATGTTTTAATTTAAACTGTTTTTTTTTTTTATATGGTGCATCAGACCCATGATGATTTTTTGGAATAATTAATCCCCAAATTCATTTGTTATAAGTTCTTACAGTTATATCTTACCAATTTCCAGGCTCTGCGGTTGTGCTAGCATCTGTACTGCCCCTTCCTGTAGTATGTAGTTTTGGTGTCTCTGGACTTTACCGCTAGAATTTTACTGTTTGGTTTGTACGTCATCCGATTCGTATTTTGACCGAAAAATCTACATGTGACATGTGTACGTTGTTTGAGTATTAATTGCACAGCCTTGTCTTGTGATATGATTATTGTTTCCACAATCGATCGTGTGTTTCTGGGAAATTATATAAAATATGCATGTACTATCTGCTAATATTTTACTATTTGGCTTTGTTCTATGGCATATGATGCGGTGTTTTCATATAGCTCATTGTAAATATATCGCACCCAAAGAGAGAGTGTTGTAATTATCTGGCCAATATAAAAGTATTCACCTGTTGGTTTTGCAGTCAACTTCATAAATTTAATTGGAGATTTTAAGCTTGTTTTGTTATTTACATGTTTGTGCTGTTTAGTAAATTAAGAGGGACATTTTTCTTTATGGTAAAATTTTGTTATATATTATTATTATAGTGTCATTTTATGATTTGGTGTGACATTTTCGTTTTATATGCTTTTCGAAGTAGTTGATTCATATAGTGAACCGTGAGTATTATACATGTACTTTTAGAAATAGCGTTGTCTAATGCATTTATCACTGTGTGGCATATATATTCCTCAATACCGTGGTCTACCTCCTTTGAATATCCATTATTAATTAGTGCTTATTTTGTGATTTTCGTTTATGGGAGTGAATTTCCTGAAATGTGACATTTTGTAGTCATAAAGATTCCTTATCTTTATGAAGGTATACGCTTTTGCATGGATCGTGTGTGTCCTTCGTATGTAACGATAAAATTGAAGCGGTAAAGTCCACACACACACACACACACACACACACACACACATACACACACACACACACACACACACACACACACACACACACACACACAAACAAACAAACAAACAAAATCCTAGATGAAAAGAATACATAAAAAAGCCACTCACTACAAAATGGAATACTAAAGACGCCAGCACCGCTCCATATCCTGAAAATATGGCTGACGTAGCCTGGAAACGTTAATAAAAATTATTTCCTAAGCTTTACTCTTCTTAACAAATTACATTATGAACCTGATACGCAGATACGAAAAATTCCCAAAATAAATGCATAAATTAGAATCTAGTCATAATTTCTATCCTTCTACATAAGTACACAAATATAAATGCACACACAAACATACACGTATATTTATGTTTGTATATATATGTTTGTATATATATATATATATATATATATATATATATATATATATATATATATATATATATATATATATATATATATATATATATATATGGGAGAATATACAAAAAATAACAACAGACGAGGACAGGTGGTGTAAATAACAAAAGTATATATATTAGTATGACGCTCGGGAATACGGAAAGTCTTTGACGTTTCGAGCTACGCTCTTCAACAGAAAGAATACGGAGACAAGGAGAAAAACACGGAGAAAAAAAATTGAATAGTGTTCAGTCAACGGTCAATCATAATAATGGCCGATCATAACAATGACTGACCGGAAGTTAGAAATTCTTATTTCAGGAGAGCTAAGAAAGGGGGAGATAACAAACGGTGATCGGGAACGAGGGGCTGTGTGTGGGAGGTAGACTGCTGGTGATCTTGACGTATGTAGTGTGAAAATGGGGGAAGGGAGAAAGGGAGAAAGTAGTTGGTCAGTTGTAGTGTGTGCGTGGTGTGATGCGAGGGTATTGGTGTGGTGTGCGTGGTGTGATGCGAGGGTATTGGTGTGGTGTGATGTGAGGGTGTTGGGAGGTGGGGAAGGCATGGGTGGAGTGTGGGGTAGAGGTAGGGGTATGTGGGTAGGGTGGGGTATGTGGGTAGGGGTGGGTGGTGGGTGTAAGGAATTGGATGGGGTGGAGTGGGAAGGTAGAGTAGGAGTGTGTTGGGGTGTGGTGGGATGAGCTTATGAGGGGGTGTTGACGAGGAGGGAGAAGGGGAAGGTGGATGTAAGAGAGGGGGAAGATGGGTATGGGAGGGGAGAGGAAGAGAGGAGAGAGGGTGGGTATAAGAGAGGGAAGGGGGATTGAGAGAGGGGGAAGGTGGGTATGGGGGGAGAAAGAGGGGAAGGTCGGTATGGGGGGAGAAAGAGAGGAAGAGAAAGAGAGTGAGAGAGAGGGAAGAGGGGTATGGGGGGGGAAGAAGAAAGGAAGAGAAAGAGAGTGAGAGAGAGGGGAAGAGAGTGAGAGAGTAAGGGTGAGAGAGTAAGAGAGTAAGAGTGTAGAGAGTAGGAGAGTAAGAGTGTAGAGAGTAAGAGTGAGAGAGGGGGGAGTACGGGAGAGGGGGGAGGGGGGTACGGGAGAGGGGGGAGGGGGGTACGGGAGAGGGGGGAGGGGGTACGGGAGAGGGGGGAGGGGGGGAGTACGAGAGAAGAGAGTGAGAGAGAGTAAGAGAGAGGAGAGAAAGAGGAGTGAAAGAGTAGGAGAGTAAGAGTGTAGAGAGTAAGAGTGAGAGAGGGGGGAGTACGAGAGAAGAGAGTGAGAGAGAGTAAGAGAGAGGAGAGAAAGAGTGAGAGAGAGTAAGAGAGAGGAGAGAAGAGAGAAAGAGTGAGGAGAGAAATATATATATATACATACATACATACATACATACATACATACATATATAACATATGAATACATAAACACATACATATATCACAATGCACGCACGCACACAAAAACATATATAAAGGGATGGACATAAATCGCTTTACCCATATCTAATAATAATAAAGAAATGGGTAAAGCGACTTATGGCCATCCTTGTATATATATATATATATATATATATATATATATATATATATATATATACATATATATATATATATATATATATATATATATATATATATATATATATATATATATATATATATATATATATATATATATATATACATATATATTTTATTTATTTATTTATGTGTTTCAGCCAAGTGGCCGCGGTCATGCTGGTGCACCACGCGTAAATATATATATAAAAGTTCACTAGAAGTCGAAAGTTTAAGCACTTTTAATGTATCCCTTACAGAAGGATGGTTTTCAATAGAATAATTTAAAGTACATATTATCAATAAAAGTTTGCTATTGAATTTTTTAGATTGTATCAAACTACACACACACACACACACACACACACACACAAACAGATATATACTAACATACAAACTTCTTAATTAGAAAAAAATATTAGAAATCGTCTTTTAGTGTTACATTTTTATCACATTTTAGGGAATTTCACTGCAGCCAACACTACTACATGGTATCGATTATTGATTTTATTAGCGGTTTTATGCGGGTAGGTGAGGCTTAAAAGAAACATTGTTTGAAGAAGGAAGCATATTATATGTCTGCATTTTTAGATAGCGTATATTAATACTGATGAAAGTATTTTTCAAATTGTTCGGTGTGCACGAATGGCCGTATGGGTAAGAAGATTATTTCGAAATCATATACTTCCAAGATTCATGCTGCTGTTTGGAAGCATGGAAATTATTTTCTTCCGTATAGAATGATGAAATTGTCTTCACTTCGTACTAGTCGCGTAAATAGACAGACATTATCTGGCGCCAGCTAAATATGAAGGTTTTTGCTAGAACATCAAATATGTATTGCCAGCATTAACACTATCCCCCGGCCCTTCGGTGCCTTTAGCGAAGTCCACACCATGTCGCAAGCATTTAGTGCAGAGATTGATTAAGAAAATAACTCAATATATTGGTGTTTGTTTCCTGCCGCAGTAACACATTAAACATTGTCTTCATTTCTCTGTACTTTGCAGAAAGAAAGCCATGAGCGCTGCTCTTCTTATGTAGGTCAGGCCATCCAAAACCTTTTTCCTTTCCTCGTTTTTTAGTTGTTTTTTTTTTGTTTTTCTTTTTGGCAGCGTTGTCAGCGCATTGGATGAAATGTCTCAGCTGACTTATTGCGCACTGAGTTCAAATTCCGTCGGGGTCAACAGTATCTTCCTTCTCCTCAGGGTCGATAAAAAGATACCAATCCAGAGAGGTTGACAGATGGAACTGTTGAAACATCAGATCAGATGCCTTGTGGTATTTGCTCCAGCCACAGATTACACTATGCCCAACTTGGCTGGTAGACACAACCCATCGTCTCCTACTCGGCAACTTGGATGCCTTTGGTCGAACACCTTTTTTGCAAGCAATCGAATCACGTCCCCGATTTTGGAATAAATTTCTTTTTCTGTCTTATGTTTCTCAAAGGTCTTGTAAAGGGACGTTGACACTACCGTCCCTCTTGATTACAAGTTTTAAAACTCTCCTGTGTCAATACTTGACACGTTGGTTAAAATCAAAATCCCCCAAAATTCCAACATACATTTATACTCAGCGTCAGTCGCATAACTAATGAGAGATATATAAATGCTTTGCCAGTTAATATAATCCAATATAACCCTTCCAATAATCATTTCAACGTAATTCTTCGCTTGAATACAACATACGTTGTCATAGCTGCAAATGGCGTTCGGTGAAAGCAAGTGCAATAATTAAGATTCTTAGAAACAGAAATACGAAACACCAACTGCTAACGATCAAAGCAAACTTCATGTAAGGTGTATTGTACGAAACGTACAGTTTTTGATGTGGTTTGACATCGTGTATACCTATTACTGAACGTGCATTCATTTAAACACACACACACACACACACACACACACACACACACACACACACACACACATACAGTGAGAGAGAGGGGGGATGGAGGAAGAGAAAGAAATTGCATGTAATATGTAGTGTAAGCAGGAATGACATTAACCCAGTCAGCTATAAAATAGTGGTCCAATTTCATTAGTAGGCTTGTTACACTCGAACCAACAAGCGAGCGTGTTTGTGATCGTCCGATATGCAAGGAATTTCAATCACATTTCTTTAAAAACCCACCTTTATCGTCTAAGAAAAACAACGACATATTGAGTACACTGTGTGTGGTGTGCCAATGAGGGACCCTTTATTCCATTGCCCAGTCTGCTAGAAGGGACAAACATATATCATTGAAGCTATAACCTAACATTTGAAAAGAAGACATACTGTATAACCTGGATGTACTATTATGCCTGAAAATAAGATTGGATGGTCGTAGTTAGGATGCATTTGATAATATAGATGCTCGGAGAGAGGTCTTCTGATGCTAAGATTTCATACAAAGGACGGAAGCAAGTCAGATTAGTTAGGAAGGGACCATCTTCGATTATAAGTTTGATGAGTCAAGACTGACCTGGTACCATAAAATTACGTGTGTGTGTTTGTGTGCGCGCGTGGGTGTGTTTGTGTGTGCGTGTGTGTCTGTGTGCGTGTATGTCTGTATGGGTGCTTCGTGAGTGTATGACTGAGTTTTGTATGTGCATGTATGCGTGTACATATAGAACAAAACATATTTTCTAAATTCCCTTTCTACGTCTACTTTCGTTGCTAAAGTGTAACGCTACTTAATGATTGCCTCATCGCTAATTCAACAAGTTCGGTGACATATGTAGGTTTCACTGAAGAGGCATAATAATCACGAAACAAGAGCAGAGTTGTTGTTTCACGTACTTGCCATAATGATTGAAAAAAGATTAGGCATTGAACCAATATTCTCTCCTCCACCTTGTCTCTCCTCTTTTGAAGACACTGAGAGCACAGTAACACTTGCGCACCCACAAATGACCTAATATATAATATCCTGCCTTCTTTAAGACATATATGCTTCTACAGAGCAACTGCTGTCCCTAAGTAATCATTATAGCAATGCAGCCCGAACTAACCAATGGAAGTTAACTTTTCTCTGTAATACATCCGTCATCTTTTTCTCTACCCTGATCTGGAATGTCTGAGGAGATGAATGACTTTTCCCAGCCACAAAACAGAAGGAACACGCACATACTGAGTAAAAGTTAAACTTTTATTCAATATATGTGTGTGTGTGTGTTCCTCTGTGTGCATCTGTGTGTCCGTATATAAGAACGATTCAGAATAGAGTAAAGTTAAGTAAAGCATCTCTGGAAGGCAAATCGTAATTATCATATACCGGACGACTATGTTACTATTTACACGAGAGCGCCAGTGGACGACGCAGGCTATCAAGTTAAGACTTAGAAACGTTTTACTAGATAAACCGAAAACATCTAATCCATCTTGTATGGCATGTGTATCAAAAGTATTTTGTAACCACTCAGACTTCAGCAGCCAAGTTGCTCTGACATCCTTCTGTGAAGTCCGGTATCACACCGAAATAACTCTCCGCCTATGACTGAAACAAACTCCAGAATATAGAGATAAATTATAATACAAATCGTTAAAATCTTTATAACATAAACTTATAATACATTGTCAAGTTGGACAAAGCAAACAGATACCACCATCACGTGTGCATTTGTAAGCATGCATATGCATATGCATGTGTGTGTGTGTGTGTGTGTGTGTGTGTGTGTGTGTGTGTGTGCGTTCGTGTGTTTATTTTTATACCGGCGCCATTGGAATTGGTATTAAGAGACTCTAACAAAAAATCTGAACACGGGAGAGAAATGTGTTCCGTGGTTAAATATAAACGGCTATGCTTTGTATTCTCGTCGACAGTCCAATTATCCGTAAAGACATTGCATCCCGTTTGCTTTTACAGATGAATAAAGTAGATAGCGAGGTAGTTATAGCGAGTGTTTCTCCTCTTACAACGTTCTAATATTTTCATATCGTTACCGTAATTGAATTTAGGAGCCACGAGATCAGTTTTAATCTACCATTTATAAGACCCTGTTCAATGGCATGCTTTGCCAATTGTCAATATTTATTTCCTTTTCTTCGTTATTTCTTTTGAAAATATCATTGAACTGAAATGATGGCAACTAATGTGCTTTTTGCTGTAGATATCAGGCATTTCAAAATTATTGTAAACATTATTGTATCATTTATACAACAAACGTGACTAAGCACAACGAAATTGATGTTCGTTTAGCAAAATGTAAATGGACGATACATATATTATTACATAAATTAGGAAACCCAGATGAAACTTGTATTACCGTCGCCTTTACCTTATGCAACTAAAAGGAATGCGATACACTACTTAAAGGTATGGAGGATACTTCAATCAATATTTATCTTATTCATGCATATAGACATAAAAAGAAATTCGTACAAACACATTCACAAATATACATGCATCGTGAATAATAATAATAATAATAATAATAATAATAATAATAATAATAATAATAATAATAATAATAATAATAATTATTATTATTATTATTATTATTATTATTATTATTATTATTATTATTATTTCATTTATTGGCCACCAGGGCCGACATATACGGGGCAATACAGTAGACGTGGACATTGGGGATTTTACACAAAACGAGTACACAGTTAAAACAATAGCAATAATATCCAATAAGAAGAATATAACAATGAGAGTTCCCCAAAAGGTAGGTAAGCACCTGGAGTTGGCTCAGGTAACCCACTAATCCTGAACCACTCGACGCTTCGAGGTCATCCGGGAAGGGCACCCTTTTTCCTCTCAAATTCACTAGCCTACGGGCGCATTATTGGTGTAGGTCCACACACATGGGCCATTTTCGCTACATTCACCCGCATTTTAGCAAATGTACTGGAAGGCAGCACTTCTCTCTCCATCCTTATCTGGCTTTCCAAGTGAAATTTGAATAAGCTGATGAGGGATTGGCCGAAAAGTGACTGTCTTCAATCCTTTCAACCTGCTCCACCATACAACCGCTTTCGCTACTACTATCACACAGAGGAAAATTGTCTGCCCTTCCGGATCAATAGATGGCGGCGGATAGATCTTCACTATGGACTCGGCCTATAGCCGGATCCGTCCGACAAAATAACTCCACGGGTCAGTAATGCAAGGACACTGCACAAGTGCGTACAAAACAGTTTCGTCGTTCTACGTGCATCTCGGGCAGGTCCTTCTGACAGCACTTCCGTACCTGTAGAGTCTATCTCGAGTCGGCAGTGCACCTCCGGCAGCACTGCCAAGCTAGAGAATTTCTGGAAGTTACCGTCCCCGGCTCGAAAGTCCTGAACAGACTGATCAGTACGACCTCATCGATGCCTAGCGTCTCTCCCAGAGTGTCATCGCACTTTCCCTCCACTAACCCTCTATAGAACTCGAGAATTAATGTTCAACTGATCGCATTGCCCAACTGGTAGAGGACAGTGAGTACCTGGCAATATTCCGGATGCCAGTTACCCTGCCTCGGTCCCTTCTTGACCCAGGAGTGCAGCTCAGTCAAGAAGACGTGCTAGGGAAACGCCTGTTTGACAATCGGCGACCACACCTGTTCACCGTTTAGGCAGAATACCTGGAGATGCCACAGCCTCAGTACATGTCTGCGCATCATTAGCCACGGCATGCCCAACCCTCCGCGTAGTGGGTGTTGGCAGCAGATGGACCAGCTCAACAATGGAACTTGTCCCCGCCACAAGAATTTGAAGAGGAGGTGCACCAACTTGGCGAGGCGCGAACGAGGGCAACGCACGACGGTCAAGCGCTAGAAGACGAGGGACACGTTGTACGTATTCGCCACCTCCGCTTGACCATTCAGTGACAGCTACCTCATAGCTCATTTCCGGGTGTGACTGGCAGCCCTACTCGTCACCTCGTCCCAATTCTTATCCACCTGGAGGTCTGGTCGGAACCAAACCCCAAGCAAATTTACCGGTCCGAAGTGAACAAAAATATATATTTATATAATTTTTATTCACTTCGATCACACTTTTTAAATTTCCTACGGCATTAAAAATGGTTATCAAACACATTGGTTGAGATGAACAAGCTCTTTAACCCTGGGTCAGTAAGACAGGCTGTGGATGAACTAAGGGATGTTTTCTCAAAGTTCGAAATCACGGTGATACAGGTATGTCTGACATTTTCATATTTCGATAACTCTATAATATATAATAATAATAATATATACTCCGATTTAAAGCGACATTTATATATATAAACAGTTGACTAAAAAATGAATATATATATATATATATATATATATATATATATATATATATATATATATATATATATATATATGAATTTAAATATATATGTATATGTATCTCTGTGTGTGTACGGGGAAGAGTAAAATATCATACGCACCCTTGTGTTTTCAATGTGCTTACACAAAAGCAGGGGATAAACGAGTACGTCATTTTTCTATATGATCTCCTTGAAGAATTTTAATCGACCAAATCGAAACCAGTTCTTGCTTTTTTTTATTTCTGGTACTTTTTATGGGCCTCTTTTACCGAACCGCGTGTGACTTAATGGCTAGCGTAATCGGCTGACGATCGCAAGGTCGTGACCTCGACATCTTGTGGTGCGTTGTATCCTTGAGCAAGACTCTTTATTTCACGTTGCTCCAGGTTACTCACATGTTGTAATTCAAAGGACCAACTTTGTCACGCTGAAACTCCCTTAGCACTACGTTAAAGGTAGGCATGTCTGTGGAGCGCTCAGCCACTTTATTTGACGTCACCTTAGTCTAAACCAATTAGACTTTTCTCAGGTGAAAACTGACCTCTCAGGAAATAAACAAACAAGCATCGAGCCGACCGAACCAGTGACTTCGTAATGGATGGAACCAGTCGGATTACTAAATGACCATCAGGCAAAAAACAAGCTGCCAAGTCCTCACCAAGGAAGTCAACCAACCAGAACGCTGAACTTTGCCAAACAAAAATATTTTGATCAAAACAAATGATATCATTAAGCTTAAAACCAATCAGAATGTGTACCCTTACTGTGGTCAACAAAGAAAGAAAATATTTGACATTCAAATGACGTCATCAGGAAGCCAACCACCCATAACGATGGACTTTGCCGAAACAAAAATATTTTGACCAAAACACCCTCGAGAAAAACAAGACATCATCAAAACAACAACCAATCAAAACCTTTTTTATGTTTACCGTAAAAATATTACACACACACACACACACACCGATAGTTTATGATGTTTACTATGTAAGCACATCTTATTGTTCTCTTAGCACAAACAAAATTAATTTTGGTAAATATTTTGCTTTTCTAGATAAACGATTGTCATTCATTCTAGACGGTTTTGAAACAGATACAGATTGTTGATACACAGCAAGCATGTATATGTACTGAAATACCTCTTAACTGTTTTGCCCCGAACCGGGTCTGAGAGAGCAGAAACAATAAAGAATGTTTACTATATCGAAGAGAATAATATCCAAGTTGTAAATCTCTCTTTCTCCTCTTAAAATGACTGGTATGGATCTTGTGCTTCATTATGCAGAGTAATTATGAAGGAGCAACAACAGGTTTAATCTGAGATATATATTAAATACGATCATACCTGTTTAGGTTGAAATTCGGTTCCAATTGCCATAGGAGAGAAAGTATGCTGAAGAGAGTTGAAATGTATATATGGCATGTTGACTTCGACTGTTACGCCAACGAAATTTATCTGAAAATATAAACCAACACATATAAATGAATATGCATTATGTATATTAATGCATGAATATAAACACACACAATTTAATAAAACAAATATATACATTGTATAAAACACGACACGCACACGCATATATATATATATATATATATATATATATATATATATATATATATATATATATATATATATATCAAATCACATAAATGAACATTAAACATAACAACAAACAAGAGGTCGTGTACATGGAATATATTAAGTTTGACGCTCAGTAAAAAGAGAATGTCTTTGACTTTTCGAACATAGTTCCTCGTGGGAAAGAAAAGAGGGAAAAGGAACAGTCCAAAGAAGAGAAAAAATCATCATCAACACATGTGTAGTTACATATTTAGTCATCCTTGATTTGTCTGTGTCAAGTACATACCTCAGAAATTGCCTTCCATAAGATAGAATATCTATTATAGCTGTTCCTCTTACTAAATGATAGGAGCGTGATTTAAGAAACTATTATGAACGAATGCGTACTCTACGAAACATTTTATTTCAAGAATACTATTGATGATAATTGTGGCAGCATTCTCTATAGAACCAGTTCAATTTACCTACTGTAAAAATGAAATGGTTTTGTAACCCAGTTTAACAGTCGTAATATTTTATGGCGCGGCCAGCTGGTTGAATCGTTACCACGCCGGTCTAAATGCATAGCAGCACTTCTTCCGTCTTTACGGTAATTTAAATAAGTACCAGTTAAGCACAGGGGTCGACGTAATCGACTTCCCCCTTCCCCCCAAAACTGTTGGTCTTATGCCAAAATTTGAAACAAATATTTGTTTTATGGCACACCATATCTTATTTGACTTTCCAAACATCTAATTATTGAGCTAAATGCGTTTTGAAAGATTCACGAGGCTAATATACCATCAGTAAATGATATGTTGTCCTGTAGCGCACCAGAAGGAATAATCCTATATGGTTATGTTCATTATGTGTCATGCTACATGCTAGTTTTCTTTCTTAGAATTAAAAGAAATTGCAAAATGATTGGCAAGAGATAACATTTTATACGACAAAATAGCACTTCTACAACTGTGCTTATTTCGTTTCACTTTGTGTCATCAAAACATTGGCTCCGATAACTGTCTGTCGTTCGAATGAACAGGTGGATGCCAGAGGATAACAGATCTGGGCTATACTGAAGACGGGGTCAAGTGACCAGCTCAGTATGCTGATTTCATGATGTGTTGGCAAAGATGTGTGTGGCCATACCTTGTCCTAGTAAATGTGGATTTTTCTCATACTCTTATTCAGTTCCCTAATGGCTTCTCTAAGCTTTTATAGAGACTCAATGTATTTTTCATGTTCCAAAAAATCAAGCAGCAGAATCCCTAGTCATCTCAACAATAAGAAAACAATCACACTGACTCACTGTGCCGATCGCTGGCTCCGAAATTTCACAGGCCTGAGAGTGTGATTCCATTCTACGAATAATGCCTTTGCTTCCGGATCATAAACATACGTCCACGTTTCATACTTTGTCACCAGACTGGGAAAATGTCTTTGTAGGCTTCAAAGCCTTCCGGCAGATCACAGTACACTTTTGTTCTCCACTCTTTCAACTCGGTTATTAACTGCCAAGTTGAGCTTTTTACACACTGAAATTTTCCATTTTCCAGTCTTCTGTTATGCATTGTGTAAGTAGTTCAGTTGTGCAGCAAGTTCACGTTTTGTCACTCATCTGTTCGCCCGAATCAATTCGTTCAATTGCTGGCAATTCGTGTCAGTAGTTTACTGTGTAGCAGTAGCTAGATAGTCGAATGATCTCCCTGGCAAGAACGATTATAGAGTAACCCACTTTTCTAAGTTTCTCGAAGCATCTGTGTCATGAGACGTGATTCGTAATTATTCAAAAGGCTTAGCATTTCTCTTGGAAGTTTCTAGAATGTCTAGTGTTCCATTAATAAAAACAGCTTGCTAACCCATCTTTTTGCTTCTTAGTCGATTAGACTTAGAGCCACCCACGTCATTGCTATGTCTGTTTATTTCTCTACACCACATAACTGAAAAACACCACTTAGCTGTTATTTCTACATTTCCTATCTCTGAACATTCTTGCGTAGATTACTTTATTCAACTAGATTCTACACTTTGATTGTGTATCGTCATCGACGAGCAAATAAAATATATTTTCATATAGTAAATATATAGTTCTTGAATATATTCTTCATTTCTATATGAACTCTTGTAATAATATCACGCAGCCATATCAACACCTGGTACTCACTATATATAACCACTACAACTGTTTTCTACGGCGTGATTTCTCCTTCTTTAAACATCATTCACGTGTTAATAGCTCTTTTTAATAGTGCCATCTCCACAAAATTATCATGTAGCCTTCTATGGATTTCAGCCAACCTGCATTCATAGGGATACTCCTCCTTTGTCATAAACTCAATGACGTGAACATGTTGTTCCTGCTCGGAACCCGTTACTTGCTTGCAATGAAAAAGAGTTATTATATCCATATGAGCAATTTCAACGATCTGAATCAGTTAATAGAAAAATTATGCCCTCGTTTGCATTACTTTAGGCACAAATCTCGTATATTTAATATACAACAGGATATGTTTCTCATTTGATTAGCACATAAACTTGAAATATTGGCATCAGTAAAAGTATCTGAGCTCTTCAAATAAATATTAATGTTCTAATTAATTCCTCATAAAATATACTTGTCCGAACATTAAAGCATTAATTTCCAAATTATCTGTTTTTTCTCTCTTTTTTTTAAATCTCACACCCACTCTTACTTTTTATACTTTTTTCTTATTTCACTGTTATTCCTTTGGATAAAGAATGGTAAACAAGGAATATCGCAGGTAGAGGTTATTTAGAAATGAGTCTATTCTGGTATTATTTATCATTTAGACTTCAAACAAAATAGTCAATGTTAATCAAATGTTTTCTAAAATAAAAAAAAGACGACTTTGCTGCAAGAGAAAACACGAAGTAAAAAACTGGAATTTAACTTTAAAATAATCACACTTAGATAATAATACAAGCCAACGAGCTTTTAACATACAATGTAATTTAATCATGTAATATATATTAAATCACATGGAGCCTACAGAATATTCAGACTCTAATAAGACGTGACAGCAGTTTCGATGAAACCAAACATATAAGTCTTGATATTTTTTTATTTTCATTTTCTATATTTAAACTTGAGATAACACAGCTGTAGGAGCAAAAAGACAATAAAACTATTGAATGTATAGAACAAGTAAAGATATAGATTCTAATTAAACAAAAGAAAATGAAAAGTTTTCACTGCTGTGCAAAAAATAAACTCTCTAATCTGTCATTATGTTAGATACCTGACAGCCAGGTTGTTTTTTATAATTCCTGTTTCATTTTGGATAATTTGCATTTCTTAACAGCTTTAAAAAAAAAATTAATAGCAGCAGTAACATAGCAAGCTGTTCTTATAAATGTGTTTTCGTGTTTTTGTAATGATAGCCATTTAAAATTATTTCTGTTTTACTTCAACAGTAAAACAGTCGAAATAATTTAATAATTCGATGCAAAACAATGTACAGTTGTAATTTCCTGTTGTTGCTTGTCTCCTAGTCTTCCTTGACTGAGCAGACGTATAATTAAAGATGTTCCAGCGGTGACTACTTCATATTTTCCTTAGAGATACAATATACTTAGATCATATTTTGTGCGTTATTCCCTTTTTTATGACAGAAGCAGGTTATTAGAAGGTTATTTCTAGTAGAGTGAGCGACGGCATAGTAACATCATCATTGATTAACGTTGCTTCTTGAGTGTCTCGAGAACGTTTAGTGTTGTTGTTACCTGCTTAAAGATATATGTTTTTATATATAAATAGATGTGTGTATGTGCATGCATTTTTTTCATTATATTGCAATGTAATTTTTCTTTTACCATTTTCTCTTTCCTTCTCGTATTTCATAACTAACAGCATCTCAAACTCCTCACACACTTCTACCACACCCTTCATATTCCATTAGCCTTTTCTTTTAACTAACATTTACGCCCTCTGCCTCCTCCTCAATTCTGCACATGCAGATATACATTCCTGGCGGTGCATTGTGTCCTTGAACAAGACACTTTACATCACGTTGTTCCATTCCACTCAGCTGGCAAATGTGAGTTATTCCTGTATATCAAAGGGCCAACGTTGTAACATTCTGAGTCACGCTGAATCTCCGAGAACCACGTTAACGGTACGTGTGTCTGTGGATGATCAGCTACTTGTACGTTGATTTCAGAGGCAGGCTGTTCCGATGATCGGCTCAACTGGAACTCTCATCGCCGTAACCGACAGACTGCCATATTATAATCTACTATTCGTAGCTGTATTCAGCAAAATGGTCTTGAAAGGGAGATGGGGGATTCACATTGTACGACTGGGCTAGGTCACAGAATGTCCTTGCATCAGCCCTGGATATAACCATGTTAAAATAAGTTAGCGTGAGTTAAATACTATGATAAAAAACATTGAAGTGGTAGAAATGAAAATATGAACCATTATCAACTAACACATTATCAACTTAGCTTCATACAATTTTGTTTTTCATTTCATTATCTGAGACTTTGTTTAGTAATAAGTTTATCATTAAATCTTCCATTTAGATTAAAAGATAAAGCATTGCCACTAAATCATAGATGCTTAGGAAAATAATATATAAATATATTTTTTAAAGAAATAATGCAAGTCATAGAAAGAAAGAAAAAAAGACCAGAGTTAGCAAAATTACACTTCTAAATGAAATATTGTCCACGTTTCAATGATGCCATGAGGGAAATAATAAAATCTGTGAATAACGCAAATAAATATCGAGAATAAAAATAATTAGAGATATATAGAAAAATATATTTTTTTAATTCTTGATTTAAGCTATAGAACAGAAGTTATTTTAAAGAAACAAACATTAACACCGAAATATAATCAAGATGGAACCGTCCCCACTCAAAAAAGAAAAACTACATCTTCTATAATTATAAGATTTTCTTTTTCTTTAATAGAAAGCATCTTGTTTTATTTTCATTACAAGATAATGCTAGAAGGATACAAACGCACGTGCATATACACACACATATATGTACGAATTATGTATATGTATGTATGTATGTATGTATGTATGTATGTATGTATGTATGTATATAACTGAGCATAACATGTCTGAGCAATGGTTCATCAATATATACAACTAATTATAAAAATACAGTTCCACTCTTGTTTCTTTCTGAATGAAAAAATGATTGAACAATCAACCTGTTTGATTTTAGTTCAGATTTATGGTGCGCATTTTGTTGTTGCTATCGCTGCTGCAGTTGTTGTTGTTGTTGTTGTTGTTGCTGCTGCGGTGGCGGTGGTGGCGGTGGTGGTAGTGGTTCTGTTGATATTTAGCTTCAGGTTTTACAAGCAAATTTACAATGAAATACATTTCAACATTGACCATGATATCTTTTATTTGAACACAGGCAATCCAGAATTATATTGTCTAATGTCTCCTTATTGTTTGTAAATGTGGCATGGATAACTTTCAGAAAATTTAGCTGTTATTTATAACAGTTCGAGCATCCAACAAGTTGCTCAATGCCGCACGTAGGCACAGGTTTTTTGTTATTTTGTTTGAACATGACAAGTATCTTTAGTTATAATATTCTGTAGTCTTAATTGTGAGATAATTTCGCTCGTATATTGATGACCTTTGTTTTTGTTAAATTGAAACATTAAAATCGTATTAATTCAATTGCAAATCCAAATAGTTAAATAGAAACATCCTCATATTTTCCTCTGGCTTCGATAGACGATGTGTCAGTTGCTTCATATTTGTGAAATGTAGAATATCCAACTCAAGTAGAAATTCAAGACACTGAAAATTATGCAGAATACCGGTACATTATCTATTAGTATATCCCAAAGTAATGTTTATCTGTAAAAGCATAGGAATTGATTGAAATTGAAGTATTACCAAAAGAATTAAATGGCATCGTTAGATAGCCTAAAAATAATAAATAATTTTAGCAAAACCTCATTTCTTGAATTCGATTCAGATATAATTAGTAACTTAAATATAACTATTTGAATTATTTATTTTACCTTCATAAATAGTGAAAATGTAAATATTAGCAGTGTTGTGTTTCACATAAAATTATCCCTAACCCATCTCCACCGCCGCCATGATTCACGTAGTTGAAATCTTTGTTTGCTTGCCCTTCATTACTGTGTAACTTTAAATCTATTTCCAGCACAAGCCAATCAAATCAGTGCATTTATATTCCTTTATGCGATGTTTGACATGATAGTATTATGGAAAAAAATATATATGATTTAAAATATTGTCTGAGTGGGAAGCAGTCTTTTTTTATGCTTGTATAAGTTAAATCATAGTAGTCAATTGACGAAGAGGAAAAAGGGAGAAAGCCTGTTCATTCATATTGTATCTGAAATCTCAAATTCCCCATTCTTTGTTATTGGTTTACTTCAACACAAGCTGAAATTTCCTTTATGCAAAGCAATTTTCTAAGTAAAAATACAAACCAACAAAACAAAAAAAATTAAAATTAAACGAAATAAAACAAACTAAATAGAACATAGTTTATTCAAAACTTTTCTTTAGTTATTTCTCTTTTCAAAAGAGAAAAAAATAAATAAACAAATAAATAAATGAATGAATAAAATGAAACGAAAGCAATAAGGATATAAATAAACAAGAAAAGAAACACAGGAAAAAGGAAAAAGAGGGAATTAACAAAACACAAAGCAAACACACAATAAAAATATATATTTCCAAAAATAAAAAGAAGAACCTATATGCTCGACACCAAACACACTTGTATTTCATAAAACAAATCCAATTAGTTATAGTTTAATGGTCTGATAGGAGAAGATATTGGAAAACCTCCATGAAATACTCTTTCGAAATCAATATCGGGCTGTGGAGCACTAAAGAATTCAGCATCCACCATAAACATTGTGAACAAATATTGATTAAGAAAAGTGGTTTGTAAAAGTTTACAAACAGAAAACGAAACGAAACAAAACAAACAAGAATACATACAATTAATAAAAAAAAAAGAAAGAAAGAAGTTTTCAACACACGCACACGCACACGCACACACAAAAGAGAAATGAAACAAACGAATGAATAGGCAAAACGAAAGCGAGAATATATCAATCTATGTAAAGAATGGCGAAACCCATACCGAATACACAGACAAAGGTAAACCGAATAACAACGAAGAAATCGGAAAGGAACAGGAGAGTACAGGGACGTGTGTATTGTGGTGTGTATCAATAAGTGTGCTTGTACGAATGTATGTATATGGACACACACATGCATATATATTTTTATGTGTGTGTATGTGTGTGTATTTAATGTATGTATGTTTCTATATATATACGCATACACATACACACACACATATATATGTATATATATGTATGTATTATATATATATATATATATAATATGTCCATATACTTGCATATATTTGTGTATGTGTATGTGCATGTGTGTGTGTGTTTGTGTACTTTGTTTAAGTTACCTTGGCTCCAAACTTTCCTGGGATCTGAATGTAATGAAAATGTAACCCAATTTTCCGATATGCTGAATCAATCGTAAAATGAAGCAAAAGCAATGTATCATTTGTAAATTTTAATAATGCATCCGTTTAATTCTTAACATTCTATATTTTATACAAACCGATTCCCCCAATATGATTCGGAAATTCTATAGTCAAAATGTATTATTAATACACAAACGTGCACACATCAATTTCACTGTCTATCAATATTTTCATCTATATACAAGTGCAGTTTCCAGAATATGCACACAAACGCGCGCACACGCAGACACACGGACACACACATACAGACATATATGTTTATATATACATGGTAGGGAAAAGCTTTCATTTCTTTTAGATATGTTATATAAAAAACACGACTATGTTCCAGTTTAATGTTTTTATAAGTTTTTATCTTAAATCTCTCTATTGTTCGTAATGCGTAGGAAAACTAATAATTAAAAAGATTTTTAAAAAGAATTAAATGTAAAAGTGCACTTTCGAAATAACACACATACACATACATACATTATGTTTGTATCTATATCTGTCTATCCATCTGCCTATAAACACATACACGTGTGTATGGTGGGGATGGATTTATGAGGTCCTCTCTTAAATGATGTCCAAAATATCATATATAAATTCTATCAAATTTTATAGTATTCTGAAACTTTTCCGCATGTTTTTCTAATTCATAATTTAAAATTTTTACCATTGATAAGCAAAAAATATTGTTGAAACTAGTTTGGTATATATGTAAATAAATTTATTTTAAAACAATTACAAGTTTTTCAAATTCAGGTGCATTTTCAACAACAAATTTGCCTATATTTTTTCCTGCGTCGAAATGCTCCGCCAATTTTGTTATATATATTCCATTAAGTAAACATCTGGAAATATGCGGAGACGGAAAGTTCAAAATCTTTCCCTTTTATAAATGTACACGGGACGATCCACAATACCGAAAGGCAATGGAACTACTCTTCATAAAAATTTTTTACCCTAAAGTTAAATGTTTGAAAGAGATAAAAGAAAACCAAGGAATACGTTTTGTATGTATATATATATATGTATATATGTTTGATATGACATGTATAGTTATTTTTACTAAATTGATTTTACTAATTCGATTTTTCAAATTTATAAAGATTATACTAATATACTCTCATGCAGAACTACACCTTACAAAAAATAAATAAATAAATGAATGTATGACAGGAATATATTCTAAATAGGACCCAAAGTATATAAAAAGAAAGGACAAAGAATATAAAATGAAAGAACTAAAAGCAAAAGAAAAAACAGGAAGACATTTTTTGTTTTCTTTATATTTTCTATTCATTATTCTCTATTTTTTCTTTCTTCTTCCTTTCTTCTTTTCTTCCTTCTTCTCCCATCCCTAGAAACCCCGTCTCAAAACAATACAGTAAGTAGTAAACAAGCTTTTAACTTTTTTCTTTTTTTTTCTTTTTTTGACACTCCTTAAAAAGACCATTTCAATACAATAGCCCTTCTCTCTCTCTTTTACCACATCCATCTCTCTATCTGTCTGACTATCAGTCTATCTATCTATCTCTCTATCTGCCTATCTATCTATCTATCTATCTATCTGCTTATACATCTTCCATTGTCTCCAAAGCCTCACCCCCCAAAAAACAAAAAGACAAAACACCTGTTTTTATATAAATAAGCTAGATCTCTGTATTTTCACAGAATTATATTTGACAAGTTCGAAAGACGAACGAAATCGCTAATATATGTATAAAATAAATGAAAGAAGTTATTCGAAAATTCTGACGACATTTTTTTTCAATATATATATACAGTTTATAGTTTGGAGACAGGTATCCACTATATAGAATTCACTTCAAACAGCTCAAAAGACTTGAACTTGAGCCGATAGATGAGTACATAGTCTGATCAATAAGTATCCGGACTTTTATCATAGTCACGGATCTAAAGCACGCAGAGTAAAGCTGCTTGACACAGACTGACCTTGAACTTTGCTGTGCATGTTCACTAAGTTTTAACATTCTGGTTTACTTCTGCTGTTTTACAGCAGTGTTTGGAATGAAGGTGTGTGGCGTGTGATCGTCGCATAGAACAAAACAGAGAAAGTTAACCAGAGAATCTACATCAAATTTTGCAAAAACTCTCGATGAAGTGACACGTTCTCTGCAAATTAGTCGTGGTTCTGTATTCGAAATCATTCACGACAAGCTTCACTTTCGATAGGTGTCAAGATAACTCATCGAGGCACGTAAGTGCAATTATGGGAGGATTTGTCAATGCTTATTCGGTCACTACAATGAAGGTCAAACTATTTGAAAGTGAATAGTCATAGGAGATGAAACCTGAGTCCCTCACTTTCAGCCAGAATCCAAAGGGCAGAGTAATGAGTGGAAACACCTGGAATTACCAGCGAAAAAGAAATTCAATATTGAACATTCCGTCGGAAAAGTGATGCTAATCGAGTTTTGGGGACACAAAAGGGTTTATACTGGAACATTACCTGAAATAGGGACCAACAGTCACCACTGCAGGCTACAGGGAAATTCTGGTCAACAAACTGAAACCAGAAATTCACACCAGACGCCGAGGTCTATTGCCAAAGCAAGTGTTATTGTTGCACGACAATGCAGGCCCACACCGTTGAAAACATTGAACGATTGGGTTTCGAATTGCTGTAACAACCTGCATACACTCTAGATCGCGTCCATTCCGACTATCATCTCTTTGATATCCTTTACGCAGCCATCAATTTGTTACGGGAGAAGTGCAGGAAGTAGTGCATAAATGGCTGCGCAAGTAACTGAAAACCTTCTTTTTCGATCGACTTAGCAATCTCCTGGACCGCTGGAGGAAGTGTATAGAAAATCAAGGAGTCTGTGTCGAAAAAATGAAGTATTGTTCAACTCATACTTTTGAGTTAATAAATTACAGAAACAAGAGTGTGTTTAATTTTTGATTTACCTTCGTGTATATATATATATATATATATATATATATATATATATATACATATACGTGTGTGTGTGTGTGTGTGTGTGTGTGTGTGTTTGTGTGTGTGTGCTTGTGTGCGTGCGTGCGTGTGTGTATGTGTGTGAGCGTGTGTGTGCGTGTTCATGCACGATTTCACGACTTTATGATGTAATGTTAATGTGCGAGAAATTACCATAAATACTAATGCTGAATATGTCACATCGCGTTGAACTCCGGGAATTCACATGTTAAATGCATTTCCATTTTCACTGTGCATTTACTGCAGAAAAAGCTATAATAAATGAAGAGTACAAAAGCACTTGAATACACAGCAGAAGATAACATCAGTGGGTAGACGAGGAGCGAGAGGAACTAAAACTAAAATGTGTATAAACATCATTTTCATTGGATCATCTGTTTTATTTTGTGAGGTGAAAAATTCGTGTTCCACGTCTAGTTATGAACAAATAAACATGTTTGTATGTCTGCAAATGTGTGCATGTATGTACGTGTGTGTGTGTGTGTGTGTGTGTGTGTAAGCACACATACAGACACATACACACGTATATTTAGCTTTATTAAATTATATAATTTAACCATGAATATTTTAATTACTTCAAAACAATTACTGAGACTATAAATAATGCTTCGAAAATGCACCGTCAGTTAATTTGAAAACAAAAACTTTATAATTTTGATATGTATGCATCAATAATAGTGAAGAATAACAATATTCGTTCTAGACACGAAATTTCTTGAAACACTCACAAATTTGAGGCATTGAATCAATAAATCTCCTTATCACATCATCTCAAATTTCTTTTGGTTTTTTTTTTTTTGCGATATAATCATGCAATTTGTGCAGTGTACTTTATCTTCTTTATTGAATGTTCATGTTCATCCGTTTGCATAAATCTATCATTTTAAATCCGGGAATTATGCTAGCCCAAACAGCACTAAGATTTCTTATGCTTATAAGGCTCCTTGATATGCGGTATGCTTCAAGTCGTTATCATGTTGAAAAATCCACTACCCGCATAAAGTACATTTTATATAGTAGAACCACAGTTTTGTAGGTTCCACATAACTTTCGATATGATTCACTTGTCATGATGCTTTTCTGCTGTCTTATTATAGAACCGACTCTTTTTGTAGACATGCAGTCCCCAAACCATTATATTACCATGCTTAACTTTCAGATCCACACAGTCGAAATGAAATTCTTGAAAAATATCGAACCAAACAAATGAAATTTCCGATCAAGTTACCACTCGATGTTTTTATCAATCTCACAACACCAAGTTCTTGTACTCTAAGCAAAGTGAAAGCCTGCCTGTAGGTCTTTCAGAGAAATTATATTTCTTGAATATAATTTCAGAGAAATTATATTATATTCCATTAGACCTGAACTAAGCTTTAGTTGATATTTTTTTATGGCAGTGACAGTGATCTACTTGCGTTACTTCTGTTGAACGTCATTCAGATGTTCACTTTAGTTATTTCACTGTTTGTCATCGACAAATGATGAAACATTCATTTGCCTATCCTCTACGTAAGTGTTACGGTTTCTCTCAGACAGGATAATCAGAATAGCCATCGTTTCATAAAGATTTCAACAGCATGACAAAAAGCAGTTATTGCTTAACCAATTTCAGTAGCAATTGCTTGAATTGTTTCTCAATCCCTCCGTTTAGACAATTAATAATTGAACCTCTGAAGACTAAAATAGATTCTAGGATAATATAACCAGATATTTATTCATAGTTTGTTTTATTTCGATAGTGTATAGCATCAAATATTAAAGTTTAAGCTTTATGATTCTAAAATGCTCATAAATTAAGTAATCCTTTTTGTGGTCTCATTATTACTTCCATCATCAACTACGTTATGCTAGTTAAAATGTTTGGTGATTAAATTTATATTGTATGCCTGTGTAAAAAATTCTCTTTTGTTTATCATAGTTTCAATCATAAGCGACTAAAGAAAAGGAAATATCGTTTAATCATTATCATGCCCCCGTCTTTAAACCAAGCAACGACATTTATACATCTAACTTATGCTTACGTGAATATTTATGAATTTATCAACCCCTTGTAGCTTGTAAACTATCAATTATAATTTTAACGTGATAGCATTTTTCCAAAAAAAGTTCAAGATAAATAAAACAAAAACACAAAAATCAACAAATGAATATGAAATAACCTTCATATGAGTATGTGTGTGCGTGTGTATTTAGATATGTGTATTGAATGTGCATATCAGTGTGAGGTGTGAACTGATATATTCGAACAGAAATATTCAATGATATCGATGTCTGAATGAATTTTCTCACTTGAAATCAATGTGCATTTTGCATTTCTTAACTCACGAGAATAATGAAATAAGTGACAGTCAAATTTAGTCTGGTATAATCGAGCTCAACACTTAAAGGCTGTAGTGCAGCAAGGCCACACTCTAGAGATTGAAACAAATTATAGACGAATAACAGGGTACAATCCATAGCTACGGTTAACTCAAATACAAACAACTAGAGTTTAAGATCAGCAAAGAACTTATTCTCAACTACCTGGGCTTTGGCCACCAAGAGTCACTGTGCTGACTATGAAGAACTGAGAGAAATAGATTATGACGACAGCATATCAACTGCTGAAGTTTTAGAGTGGTACTTCAGCTATAGCGATAAAGGGAAATAATTCGGGAGGTGTTCTACACACAAGATACGTATATGGCAGAAAGTCACGTGCACAATATAGTAAACTGAACGATGTATATTAGCTGAGAATGTCCACACAAATTAGAAGGGAAATCCCTCTGCTCATGATTAAAATCTAAAAACACTGAGGAATGACTAAATCTTCAAAGGTATCAGGCTGATATTTTGACTGAAACAAGGAATAAATAAATAAATAAAACAGTTGAATCCCAGCGGTTTAAAAACGTGGGTTGGATCACATGGGATTGTGTAGTAGTGTTAAATGTTCCTAAAGTAATGAAATTTTAATGGTTCGAATGCCTGTCATAGCGGGTCTTTTCGATCAATGTTGACCTTCGATGAAACAACAACAACAACAGCTGACCAATACTGACTGCTGCGATTCTTCTTCTTACTGAAAGAAATTGAAGTTTTGCCAGAATATTTTGTAAAATTGACAGCCAGAGAATATTTACGAAAAACACACAAAAAAATACACGTAAGAATTAAGAATAAAATGAAAATAAAATTACTTGTGCAATGAAAACATTTTACAAAAAAAAAAAGGAAAAATAAAAGAAAATTAAAGGAGATATTTTCGACTGAGTAAAGTATTCGCTGGTTGCCTGAATGATGCAACAAAATGCTAACAAATAACAGAAAGTGAACAAAAACAAAAGTTTCCATTTCATTGATAGCCTTAAAATAGAGCAAATATAGATTACGATTGGTTTACTACGCAGTCACACATGCACACAGACACGTATACTTGTCTGAGAGAGAGAGAGAGAGAGAGAGAGAGAGAGAGAGAGAGAGTATGTGTGTGTGTGTGTGTGTGTGTGTGTGTGTGTGTGTGAATGTCAGTGTGTGTGTGTATGTGTGTGTGTGTGTGTGTGACTATTGTGTTTTCTCTCCAAATTCTCTACAATATCTAGATGATTAGTAAAGTTACGAGAGACAAAACAATATTTGGTGGTGTTTGCTACCATAAATACGATAAACGGTTCGAAGCTTCAACTGATTATTGATTTTCGATATGAAAATGTTTATATGTATGTGAGTTTATATACATAAATGCATACACGCATACATACACACACACACGCACATACATGTATATATGTAGAAGGTTGAAAAGGAACGGTACATCTATATATATATATATATATATATATATATATATATATATATATATATATATATATATATATATATATATACATATACATACATACATATATATATATATACATACATATATATATATAGACATACACATGTGAGTGCGTGTGTGTACTTATGTGTATAGGTGTGCATACATATATATCTACATATATACATAAAAAAAACAGACATGTATACGCACATATGCAAACACACATACACACACACGTATATATATGCTTGTGTGTGTGCATTTGTATATATATACATTCATATGTACAAGCACTAATATACTAATGTTTGTAAAGATTTATACATCTAACCTATGCATACGTGAATATTTATGAATTTATCAACCCCTTATAGCTTGTAAACTATCAATTATAATCTTAACGTGATAGCATTTTTCCCCCAAAAAATAGTTCAAGATAAATAAGAAAACAAAAAGCAAAACCAACAAATAAATATGAAATAACCTTCGTTTCTGAATAATAAATATCAAAGTAAAAAAAATTCGTAGTGTTTACATTCAATACAAGTTTTATTTCAGCATTCAAACTCTTAAATAGAATTAATTCTATTAGACTGACGGGAGGGCAAATATGTGCTTTGTCGAATCTATGTACACAGAGATAAAAAGAAATATAAGTGGCAGAGTTTGCATTTCCTAAATATGTACGTATGATGTAGGCATGATTGTATATTTATGAAGAACGTGTTTGTGTGTGTGTACATATATATGTTGTGCATATATATATATATATATATATATATATATATATATATATATATATATAATATACACACATATGTGTGTGTGCATAAGTGTATATATGAGTGTATATATATATATATATTTGCATATGAGCGTGCCATGCATATGCATATATGTGTGTATATCTACATTCCGGCACCTATATATTTACATGTGAACGTACGTGTGTATATGATTACGTACATATATGTATGTATCACAAAACGATTAAAGCAACTGAAAAAGCAATACAGACGTAAGCGAATAATAGTGCGAATCAGGTATTAGTTTAACGCTTGCAAGGAAAGATAAAAGACTACTTTTGGCGTTTTAAACATTGGTTTTTCTTCTAACAGAAAAGGCCATCAAGAGGAAATGTAGTCAGAAAAACGGTAAGAGGAAGGGAGAAAAAGTGTGTGTGAATATATATTTATATAGGAAAATAAAAACTATATGCGCCTAGTATATGCTGATATATGTATGTACATTTATGCATAGTGATAAAGTGTGTGTGTATGTGTGTATATATATGTATTGGGTCATCCCATAAATAATGCGGTGTTTATAAACTTTTATTTTTTTAAATCAAGATTCACAAAGTTCTTTTTTAATCTAAAATATACTCTCCTGCATTTTCTACAATGCTCTTACGTCTATCTGGTAGACTTTCAAGGCCCCTCTTCCAAAATCCACTTGTCCGTGACGAAAAATACTCCTCCAATACTGTTCTGACCTCATCTACAGAATTCATATTTTTTTCCGTCCAAATGCTTTTGAAGACTGCAGAATAAATGATAATCAGATGGGGCAGTGTCCGGCGAATATGGTGGGTGGGGCATCGTTTATCAAACTGCTCCACCCATGGAATGTCATCTTCGCTGTATTTGGCCGAACATTATCCTGATGGAAGAACACCTTTCGTCTTGAAAGCAAAGATGGTCATGAGTGTGTGTTTGTTCCTAACAATGCTTGAGAATCGGTGTTGATTTGATGACATTCCCGTAATTTAGTGGTTCAGCAAAGGAGACCAGTAGATTAAACGCTTGACGTTAAAAGAAAAAAAGCACTAGGAACGATTTGTTCGACTAAAACCCTTCTACGCGGTGCTCTCCATCATGGCCGCGGTCTAATGACTAACGTAAATAAAAGATGAGGCCAATTCTGAGTGAGAACAACGAAGCATCAACACTAATTCCTGACTCATATTTCATATTTCTCGGCAGTTGACATCGATGTGATTCGAACTCAGAGAGCAGGAATAAATGCCGCAAGTCTCCTAAGAATTCGGCCAATTCGCCGCCCTATTTCATCCGAACAGGATGCATAGATTACACATAGAACGAAACAACAATCGAAGCTTAAGTTGGCGCACTTGACGTTTTAGAAATAACAACCAAATTCCTCTCGAATCAAACTCTACAGTTTTTGGGAGATGATAGATCATAGTAGATAATATTTCTAAAATCAATGAACGGTCATGGCTAGAATTTCGTTGATCATAGGTCTGCTCAATTACGATTGACCTGTGGCTAAATAGCATCAAGCGGAACCAAAATTATTCACTGAATGAGTTAACGAGAATGCCGTCTCTACGTATCTAATCGCCCAACAAGAAATAATAGCAAAAAGCTCTCTTAAACTGTACCCAATAATCTTAGATTAGAATGCATGTGAGAATTATTCCGAGATACACGACGGGTAAAAAACTTTAGAAACTTTAGGAGGGATAGTCATGGCTTGAATGTCTTTGATCACAGATAATATAAGCCTGGGATGACTTAAACAACAAGTATTTCCTGTATCGTCTGGTTATAAATAGCAACCAAAGCTTCTTAAAAGCCACAGCCTACCCTCATTAAAACAAAAACGATACCTTGCATAATTCAGTTCTAGATTCACTGTGCTTGTATATGAAGACGGAGTCTTTTCAGCAGAAATTATTTCGATCATAAATTTACTTGATGAAGCCTGAGCTGAGGTTAAATGACAACAACAGCAACAACAACTATAAATAATTGGGAAGTTATGAAACTGGTGGAAATGGTGTGCAGAATGCATTAGTAATATTTCTATAGAAGAATATTACTGTAATAGGACACTCTAAAGATATCTGCAATCATGTTATGGCTATTCAAACAGGATATACCGAACATTACCATAAGGTTAAGATTGAAAACCTTATTACTCAATGAATATCGTATGTTTAAGAGACTGTTAGACCGTTTATAAATTTCACAGAAACTGAAATGAACAGAAACGATGAGGGATACAGAAGCAAACCTTCAATATAACACCGTAATGTGTATACTAGGAGCTGTATCTGTAATCATTCAGCTATAATAGCAATGACAGCACAATTCCAATAATCTCTACAACAACAAGAACAATGTGTTAGTGGGTCAATATTTCCTCCATTTATAGTAGACTTTACTATATTGTTTCTTTGTCTTTGATTTCGTCTATTCTTCGCTCGATAAATATGCATGCCTCACATCCACTTCATTTCACCTCTTCCGCTCATTTCCTCTTATGTATCAATATATATTTCTCATTTCCAATCTAGTTCTTCTTCCCTCGCTCTCAGTATCTTCCTCTTTTTCTCTTTCACAGATACACATATACACACATTCATTCGAGAACTGTGTGATTTGTGATGCATTGAATTTAGACAGCAAGCAATTAGAATGAAGCCATTCTTCTTGTTTGCTCGTATACATTTCAAAATTGTCATTTACATTTTGAGTCTATAGATATATCCCACTCATTCGTCAATAGTATTTGGAAAAGAGCTTAGTTGCAAAACGGTATAAAAGAACAGAACTTGTGAACAAACAGTCAGAGAAGATTGAAAGTAATCGTAAAACTTGAAATTGAACTTATATCATATTCAAAATTTTTGATTGTGGAATGAATAGCAGACAGATCGTAACAACACACACACATGAAAGATACGTGTGTTTTATTTGAGGACCATTGTATATCGAGATTGTGTAGCTGGTAGTCGCATTTAACGCAATGTTTCGCAGCTTCTTCCATGAGTAATATTTTAGAAAAGCGGACTGTATCTAATCAAAATTATTATTAGAAAGAATTCTTTTAGAGATTACATCTCTAAAAGAATACAGTTCATGACATCTAATTCGTGTTGTACACATTTGGGAATTTACAATACTTCTCTCTGGGGTAGGCAAAAGACACCGATCGATAAGATGAATATAAGATAAGAACAACAGCAATTTTATATGTCAAATATCATGAATTACAATTTAGGCATAGTTTTAAAGACGGTTCCTTTCACCATCGAATTGAGAAGTACTGTTTCTTATGAAAGTCTCGCAATTCATTGGATATTAGAGGTGCAAGTGAAAAAAATCGCTTCCCCCCAGTGCTATCCACAGCAGTTGCATACTGTCTCCGAACTAGCAATGCTTATATGAAGACTATAACATTATAGTGTTTCTATTACAGTAGTGAATTTCAATACACTATTGAACCTGTTTATAAATAGATGACGATCCAACGAGGAAGGCTCTTTGCAGTCCCTTGACGTCTTAGAAACAGTAGCAAAATCTTCATGTTCTCACGCAATACCACGTTAAACTACGACGAATGAATGTAATAATGACATCGAGAAATGTGATGACCATGACTGGAATGCTTTTGATTTGTAGTTTGCTTCATCGGAACTAACGTGGTGAACAAGAAAACCCAACAAGAAAAGTGCACATATAGTGAAATGTGCTCTAATCAATAATTAGAAGATCAAGAAAAGCGAAAGCATTCATACTCCATATGAATACAATTAAAATTAACCAATTTCAATATTAGAAGCATTAGACTCTTATGAAGGTACGCAAGGCGCTATTGGGAATACTAAACGGGCGAACGACACCTCTCTAACGTACATACGGTTGCTTTATTGTTTTATTAAGTTTTTACAGCACAATATAGGCTTACTGTTAAGGAATGTAACGTGGTTATAACGTAACGTAAGGCTTATGTGTTTAGTGAATATCGTTGCTTGAATGCTCTCTATATTAGCACTAATTTAACTATATTTTTCATATGGTTAGCATCTTTGATTCATTTTCCATCCAATTTTATTTCATATACGACAACCGCAATAGACTCAAAAATACACTTTTTATACATCTTAAAATAAAGAATGTCTTCAAGTTTGATCTTTTGTATCAAGGTTCTTGTGTTCCTTACTACAGATTTTGTTTGGAAAAGTAATGCATTTTGATCCAAAATGGTTTCCAGACTTTCCCGGTGAATGAAATGGTTATTCGTGACGTGTGTAGTTATTGGTTAATAGTGATCAAGAATCACGAATAACTGTATTGATGTGAAAGTTTAACTGTTAATTCTAGGCATCTCCGGCAAACCGGAAAAGGAGTTCTTTGATTATTTTGGAGTTGTATTTCTGTATTTTTATAGCTTCCGTGATTTTCTTGCGTCACGCAGCTTATATCGGTTAAAATATGGTTTGAGGCGTTCAATGAATATCAATCATTGAACTTTTCGAAAACAACGCCAACAGCCATATTGCGAGTGCGGTCTCCGTGTTTGTAAATAGAAGATTAAAGCTTTATATAAAGTATATAGCAACAACGATTATATGTTCTGAGGGAAAAGGGCATACATAAAGATTTTATATATAGAAATGTTATATCTTAGTTCACATATGAATTTTCTTTGACATGAAGTCACATTCGATGAATCTATACCCTTTCGTTTTAAGTGTGAGTATTCTAAGAATTTTATCAGAAAGGCCAATTCATTGAATTTAAATATAAGTGGTTGAGTATCCCACAAAGGTATGCATATTTAACGTTATTCTCAAGCAGAATCAATATGGCAGATTTACATCATTGAATTACATTTCTACTCTACTCAAACGTAAAATCTTCCACGCAGTTTCCATAAATCCAATTTCAATCATAGGGATCGAGTCGATTCGAGCCAACAGAAAATCACACCATCCCGAGATGCAATGTGATTGAATCCAAGATTTCTTGAATGCAAAACAAAAAAAATACCTATTCAAATAAGTCTATAGATGTAGTTTATACCCTAGCCTATAGTCTATAGTATATGCCATAGTCCATTATATTCGACCAGCACATATTTGCTGAAATTAGGACAAACGTCCGAGTGTTAAAATTCGATCAGCTGTCAATTTGACAGAAATTGATCATATGCCCAAAGAGAAAGTTGGATCAACCATCAGTTAAAAGAAATTCGAGCAATTGTCCATCTGATGAAATTCGGTCACCTGTTTGTCTCACCAAATTTGATCAACTGCTCTTTTGATGAAATCGAAGCCCCTGTCTGTTGGATGAAATTTAATCAATTGTCACTGTTCGATGAAATTCGATCACTTGTCCATTTGGTGGAATTCAATCGACTGCCCATCTCATGAAAGTCGATCAACTTTCTGTCACGTCAAATTCGAGAACTGTCCAGTTAAAATTTTCAATCGGTTGTCCGTTTAATGAAATTTGATCGACTGTTCATCAAATAAGATTCGATCAACTGACCCTCTCAAGTGACCCTCGATCAACTGCTCGTCTGAGAAACTCGCTGAATCAAATTGGATCAAATTCGATCAGTTGTCCGTTCAATCAAATTCGATCTCAACTGTCAGGCTCAGAAAATTCGCAGATCTGTCCCCGTCAACTTAGGTTGTATTTTACTTTTCATAACAAGTAAGTTAAGTCGATACTGTAGCTTATCGTATTTAACCTACACTGAAGCCTCTTCTATAGTCTATAAAAATTCTGACGGGCTGATGAAATTCCATCAGCTGTCTGTTTGATGAAATACGGGTAATTGTCTGTCTTATGAAATTCGATCAATCAACCTATAGTATCGAAATTTATTAAATGAGTATTTGAGGAAATTCGATCGATTGAGGACTGACAATATATGGTCAATACCGATAACTTTTATACCCGGGGCAGAAACCCACCCTGAAAACTAACCGATTTCTGACAAAAGATGACAAATTGCTACTACAACAGCAAGCTATACATGAGACATTTGTGGATACATTTCAAAATTGACCAATATAAAGGAATCGGTGCATTAACACCAGAATCATGCATTATGGATGAGGTGAATCTTAGTAAATAGAAACAAAACAATAAATTTCTGTTTTAAAAGGCTTGGTTTCTTAAGTCGTCAATATAAAATGGACGGAGATCTTGGCTCTCGAACATCGTTATTGCAACATTTATAGCTGGATTAATGTAGATGCCATTGCAGATTTTTTCGATATAACACAAATATATCACTAGATACTCAAATATAAAGACTTGGACACGCACACACTCACAAACTCACACACACACAAACACGAACACACACACACGCATGCATAGATTCATACATAAAAACCTACGTTCATGATAAATATACATGTATATATATATATATATATATATATATATATATATATATATATATATATATATATATATATATATATATATATATATACAGAGAAAAACAGAGACAAACACACACGCACACACGCACATACACAGATATAAATGTATATGTATATGGGGGTGTATACATATATAAGTATGAATATAAGAGAACATTATTATTCCTAAAAATAATAACGTTAGTGGCCGCTCGCTGACACTGTGTGTATGTGTGTGTATGTATGTGTGTATATATATATATATATATATATATATATATATATATATTGAGCCATTTCATAAAAAATGCTTTTTTTTAATTGCATGAACTCAAATTCGGAGGGGAACGGGATAAACTATCTGAACTAACATGCTACAAAAGCAGTTATTAACTTTACCATGTACTTATTCTTGGTGGGATATGAAAAGTTTAGTCCACTTTGAACTTTTAAACCCAAACCAAACGATAACAAAGGAGATCTACTGCGAGCAGCTTGAGCGACTTGAGTCAGCGGTAGAAGAAAAACGACCATCTTTGGTTTCAAGACGAAAGGTGTTCTTCCATCAGGATAATGCTCGACCACATACAGCGAGGATGACATTCCAAAGGCTGGAGACGCCTGACTGGGAAACGATGCACCACCGACCATATTCGCCGGACATTGCCCCATCTGATTATCATTTATTCAACAGTCTTCAAAATCATTTGGACGGAAAAAATATGAATTCTATAGACGAGGTCAGAATAGTACTGGAAGAGTACTTTTCGGTCCGGACAATTGAATTTTAGAAGAGGGGTCTTGCAAGTCTACCTGATAGATGGAAGAACATTGTAGAAAATGCAGGAGAGTATATTTTAGATTAAAAAGGAAGTTTGTTTATCTTAATTTTAAAAAATAAAAGAAGTATTAAAAACGCATTATTTATGGAATGACTCAATATATATGTGTAGATATATTTATAATTATGTGTTTGTGTGTGTGTGTGTGTGTGTGTGCGCGCGCGTATGTGTATACACATATATATATATATACATACTCATATATATATACGCACATACTTACACATATATAAACGTACACACATACGCACACATACACACATGTATGTACTAAAGTACGTATTTTTATATACAATATATACATGCATTTATGTACATTTGTGTCTGTATATATGCACACAAGCATACACTATGTATGCATGTGTATGTCAGTGAGAGTGAGACAGAGAGGAATATTGAGAGAGGGAGAGAGGGAGAGAAGAAGAGAAAGAAGGAGAGAGAGAGAAGAGAAAAACTAAACAAGATCAGCAAATGGCGAAAATTCTAGATAGTGCAGTAAATGACCATCATATGTTATGAAAATAGTATGAGCAAGTTCCATGTTTTATGTAATATAGGGAGTGACTATGTAATATATTAACATAGAAAGTGTACTTTGAAGATTATTAGGATATTAGAAATGGATAAAAATTCGTAAAGAGAAATTCAAGCAAACATGATGTCTTAAAGGATTTAAGAAAACAAACATGAAGGCATTATATGAAGTATGGCATCTAGGTCACACTTGAATCGAGAGGCGGTGAGCAAGATTCGATCGATCCACAATTAGAAGAGAGACTATGTATGTATGCATGTATTTAGGGATGGATGGATGGATGGATGGATGGATGGATGGATGGATGGATGTAGCTTTCCATTTATGTTTTACTTGCTTCAGTCATTTCACTGTGGCCATGTTGGGGCACTGCCTTGAAGGGTTTTAGTCGGGGCTTATTTCTTTAAGTTGGTACTTATTCTTATCGATCTAATTTTTTTTTACCGAAACACTAAGTTAGGTCGACGTAAACACACCAGCAACGTTTGTCAAGGGAGTGGGGGACAGACACAAAGACACACACACACACACACATTCATATATATATATATATATATATATATATATATATATATATATATATATATATATATATATATATATGACGAGCTTCTTTCAGTTTCCGTCTACCAAATCTATTCTCAATGTCTTAGTCGACCCGAGGCTATAGTAGAAGACACCTAGCCAAGGTTCCACGCAGTGGGACTGAACCTGGAACCATGTGGTTTGGAAGCAAGTATCTTACTACACAGCCACAACTGCGCATATATGAAAAAACTGTGCCAACAATAAAACAGAAAATACTTCGTCATAAGTTTCATATTTTCCGAAAGTTATGTACCATTCCGAATAAATCTTTAAAAATATATAAAGACTGAAGTGATTTAGCTGACGTATCTTTATTTTCTTATATGTTTGTATTTTCTTTAGATTTTCTTTCTAATTTAGCCTATTTTATCTGCTTGTTTAGTGTTTACTATTTGTAAAATAAAAACAAAAAGTAAAAACAAAACCAACAAAGAACGAGTTTAATCATCTTTCTTTTTACATCGTGATTTATAAACCAATATTATACGATTTGTGATTAATAGCATATAAAAATAATGATGTATTTTATTACAAGCGCAATTTTTCGAAGAGATAATAAAATATATATAAGACAAGAAGAAAATCACTGATTCCACTGTTTGTTTGTTTGTGTTTATTTCTGTTTGTTTGTTTATCATTTAGTTTCAATTTGCTTCTTGATCGCACATTAAAATTTTTCGGATGTATTGAATGAAGTTCTGCCGGACACACTGTCTGTAAACGGAGAAAGTCACTGGGTAAAAATATCGTTAGGTCAGATGTCTTGGAAGATAACTGTTTGGACAGAGTCGAATACTGGCTCAAATCTAAAATTAGTCAAGACGATGGGTAGACCAGATGAAATAACTTGCAGTATTTTGTTTACTTTTTTTTCTCTGTTTTTCTGAGTACTTGTACTGAGTTCAAATCCGACAGATGTGAGCTCAGATTGCTTTTTGAGTTCTTTTTTTTTTTCATTTTATTTTAATCACCAGTTGGTAGAAATACCAGTGATGCACGAAGAAAATAAATTCAAAAGATAAGAACAACACTAGCACTGCAAACATCCTACTTTTGTACTGAACCTATGGCTTTATGCCAGTGTAAGTGATCATTATTGGGAGAAAAAACGGAACATAAACACGTCATCCTGTCTATTTAAAACTAGTACACACACACACACACACACACACACTCACATACACGCCTTGACTTACTTTATTGCTGAAGGATAAACTATATATATATATGTAAATATTTTCTTAAACCTCAATCAATATCCTAAATGGTAGCAAACCTCTGCTGTTGCTGCTTTGTTAATGGGTTTTCTTTATATCTATTCTCTGTATATCTATACTGCCAAGTACAAAAAAATCATACGAGTCTCCTAGTATAAACGAAGCTTACTTATTTTAAGTTTATGAGAACGGATCAGCAATCATACGAAACTCTGTGGCTGTGTGGTTTACTGTTCGAGAGTGTTGAAACCTTGTAATGGCTTTTGAGTTCAAATCTTACTATATATATATATATGTGTGTGTGTGTGTGTGTGTGTGTGTGTGTGTGTGTGTGTGTGTGTGTGTGTGTGTGTGATTATTATTATTATTATTGGGAATGATTGACATCGGATGTGTAGCCATGTTTGTGGCTTGTCAACATTACGATATTATTTAAAACTTTGTATGTATATATATATATATATATATATATATATATATATATATATATATATATATATATATATATATATACATACATAAAAGGAACCTAGTCCTAGAAGAAACCACGAAAATAGTCACATCCCGGGAAAACGTGATGAATAAGCATTCTGGGGCGATCATATCATGTAAACATCAGAACAAAACATCATTTCTGGAGTTTGAAAAAAATATTTCGAAACGAAATAACACATCATAGAACAGCGAAGGAACCCAAACAAATAAACAAGCCAACCAATATTTGAGATGCTATACACTATACCAACAGAAACAATGAAAAGGTCACCAGAAGAAAGTAGCACTTATCTATTCAGTCAACAAAACCGTGCAACTGATAAATATAGCAGCAGTAACTGATGACCTGTTGAGTTCACTATTTATTGAAAACAATCATGCCTTAGGATTATTGTTGTAATTATTATTATTATTATTATTATTATTATTATTATTATTATTATTATTATTATTATTATTGTCTCCAACCTTCATCAGGTTACATTCTTTAGCTAGAATAGGGATTGAACCAAGAATCTGGAAAATTAAACTTTAACTAATTGAAGAATATCATTTCAAGTTGCCTTTTAAGTGTAGTGTCAAGCAGAAATCAAATATGAAGAATAATTAAAAGAAAATAGGCGTTGCTATAAATTCACCCCCACCCCCACAATCACCCCTAAAAAAAGAAAGATAAGGATTAACTAATAACTTTGTCAGGAATGTGGTACAAGCGAATTCAATGACGTAGTAATCTGTAACGAGCCAACACTCGTGATATTAGAATATTATGGGAACAACACTTGGAAATAATATTTTTAGATAGGGCGGCCGGGATTGTAGATCACAAGTATAGCCAAACTGCTGACCTTTGATAACCTCACGAAGAAATCGTTTTCAATCTAGCGAACCATGATTCTAATGACAGCCAATTTCATTTTTGTCTCCTCTGACAAATCTGTTTCAGAAAAAAAAGGTTTGAGGTGAATATTTTCAATTCAGAATGAGACTCATTGACACATTTTGTTGTTTTTAGGCGTTTCTTAATCAAGAGCATTTAAATCTGTTCTTCATTCATCTTTCACATTTCTTTTTGTTCCATCCCTTCTTCATATTGGCTTAAAATTTCAAAACTACAGTGGGTACCGTACTAAGATAGACACAGAGATAAGAGAGTCATGACTGAAACGCTACTGATCATAAATCTCAATTAACGCTGACTTGGTGCAAACAGCAACAAGATGAAGTGGGAGAGGTAACACACGAGAGTAACAGGGAGAGGTAACACAGGTAACATTAGAATCTCGTATACGGAAAATCAGGTTTTCAACTTTGATCAACTAATGTTATCCACGCAATTGGTAGACAAATTTTCCATCTAGGGTTGTTTAAAATACGAAATAAACTAACAAGAGAGATAATTCCAATGAGATCATGTAACGGAAATTTTTAGACATTATAAGTTGGGACTGTATAGATTCTCAAACTATGTCCGGATAATTTTAGATTATTTCAAGCTGACATATTCACTTCTTGATACTTTTTTCTACTATAGGTGCACAAAACCTGTAAATTATATGGACCTCAGTGATCAACTGGTACTCAGTTTATCGACACGAAAGTGTTTTGATGCAAAGTTAAAGCGAGCTACTGATAACACTGGCATGTTTTGGCATTATTGGAGCACCTCCGCGAAGCATATACTAACCAGTTAGTAGGGATAAGAAAGATTAATATATACAGAAATGGAGAAAGTGTAGTGACGTCGATTATGTACATCAACAAAATGTGCCAGATAAAATACCACATGCAGGTGTCTTAAATGTGAAAGTCAGGTGCAACTTATTAAGTATAGGCTGGTAGGCTCTTTCTGCCATTCACACCATTTGCCAACCTACTGATTTTACCTACCAAAAAATAAGAAAGTCGCTGCTAATGAAGGTTATGCAAACAATTATAACTCTCCTGTATTTGTGTAACTCCAGATCAGACTTGATTGACAAGATTTATGACTAAAGGTGTTTCAGCCATAACCATCCTACCTTCTATTCAGATATATTGAACTTTAGACTCCCTTTCTCAAAGTGTTTATCATATTTTGAAGCGATAAGGTATGATTATACGGACATCAGGTTGCTATTTCTAGCATGTTATGCGACGGGAATGCGTTCTTTCTTTGGTTTCTCAAACTAGTTATTTGTATTCACTTGCGCCACCTTTTAGGAAATAACGTCTATCAATTTCTACCAGGAATTATTTCCACTATATTCACAATTCAGACAATAAAAAGTAGATTTCTCCCTCACTCTCACGAGATTTTGCTTTCTTTTATCTGAGAGAAAGTGAATAAATCATTGCATCTGGGAGGTGGTAACCGTCTCGCCCAATCATTAACTTATTTAATAAATCTAAAAATAAAGTTATTCCATGCACTTGTCAAAAGTATATTTTCATATCAATGAACAAATTTAGCTAACAACATTATAGGTGAAGGTAGAAATGTAGAAAAATTGATCCTTCTAATCTAATTAGTATCAGAGGTCGAATTATCGC
>NC_142937.1:2048680-2056307 GCF_046866305.1 Octopus bimaculoides | reverse complement strand
CACTCCTCTCTCTCTCTCTCTCTCTCCACACACAGTTACCTGCATTGTGTTACTTGTTTAGCTTTCAGAGAATTATTGTTTCTTCATATTCGCATCACATTTTTTTACAATTTCAAAAATAGGAAAAATATATATTCTGCAAAACTCAAATAAGAAGCACAGTATATTATCTCTCCAAAATCTGGGGCAGGTTTGCTTCTGCACACACAGGCAACCTTGGGTGCGTCCGGAAAAAGACCACCTGACTGAATGCTACAAAATCACTCACCGGCACGCTCTATTTTCTTGTCTATAAGCTAGCAATTTCCTCTCACTCCATTTTCTATTACTACTATAATTATATCTGAGGAATGGTTGGGTTCATCCGCCTCCATTTAGTAACTCCTACTCATCTCTCTAACTCCCATCACTCGTGCTTATCGCTTAAACCACCACAACCCCGACACACACACACACCAACTACTATGCTCAGTCTTTTCTTATCAAAACGTCGAACCGCTAGAATCCTCTCCATGTTCATATCTTCTCGCAATGTTGACTTAAAAAATGGTTCGGGGTAAAGAGTAAAGATCCCCTACGGTCACGAATAACCATGGGATTGTACCTAGAAAGTACTCTAGAAGATTGACCATTGTGGGTATATATAATCCGGTCGCAGAATTCAATAGAATTAGGTGTTTCAATATTTTCACATACCGAATATATGCAACACAATACACACGTGCATATACGAATACACACACACACACACACACACACTACATAAAGAGTATGAGGGTTTAGTTCACCGATGATCTAAACCAACAGATAGCCTGCGTACGGGCTGTAATTGGTCATCCATTAGGTTCCAAGTTCACAGCTGAAGTTGGAGCTGGGGATCCGAAGTAGGCTTTCGAGTCAGTATATATCAAAAGCAAAGGAAAACAAAAACCAAGGCAAGACGAGTATTTCAGGTCATTTAGAATATTTAATAGAGTAAAGGTGAATCAAAAAGGGAGAAGTAGAGTAAGTAGTTGTAAGTATCTCTACTTCTCCCTTTCTTTTAATGTATAATACATACATACATACATACATACATACATACGTACGTACGAATGCATGTATGTACATATACACACGTCGGTTCGCTCATGCATACCAGCCTCTCCTCTCCACGCCACCGATACTATCCAAGAGAAAGGCAAAGCCCGATACAGGTTTACACCAGTGATGTTGCAACTCATCTCTACAGTTGAGTGAACTGGAGCAACGTGAAATAAACTTAGTCAAGAACACAACATACAGCCCGGTCCGGGAATCGAACTCACAACCTCATGTTTGTGAGCCGACGCTTTAACCACTCAGCCATTGGAACACTGACGAAGGTAATCCTGCCTTTCTAAAAGAGCCTGCACAAGTCCATAAACACTACTCTTCTCTCCAGTCAAAACAAGTATAAAAATAAAGTAGACGCAAAACATCATCTCGCATGTTATTTTGTTTGCTCAGTAGCACGGCAAAATAAATACCTATGACTATTAACGAAAGCACAGAACACACTACCAACACATATACGCTTCCGAGTGGCGACTTTGGCTAATACGTATGTGCATGGGTGCAATTGTGTGTGTATGTGAAAGAGTGAACGAGAGATATACCCCACAGTATTGTACATACATACATACATATGTATGTATGTGTATGTGTATGTGTATATATATGTGTGTGTAGAGAGAGAGAGAGAGAGATAGAGAGAGAGAGAGAGAGAGAGAGAGAGAGAGAGAGAGAGAGAGAGAGGAGAGAGAGAGAGAGACGACAGACAACCGTCCTTACAATGTCGTATTAAAATATAAAATATTCTGCAACAGATTGCACATACAAAACCACGTTTTGGGATGAAATATTTAAATAAGATACAATTCTCGACCTCATAATTCGAGGCTGGAATATTATCTCTCTAGATTGGCTTAGTCTTTTAGTTCTTGAGCTAAAAAAATATTCGAATTGTATAAGATATGATCTTTGTTCTCATGTTATAAACATAATGGATAAGATAAAAATCAATGCAATTCATCCGATAATGGAATGTAGCACTATTCTAAAATTCTGTTGTAAATTTACTTTTGTATCATACACTCGGTTGTCATTCAAACCCACATGAATATGAATGGCGAATGTGGGGTGGGAAAGGACATCATGTCGGTAAGTCAAAATTGTCTGATCATATAAGCTTAAATAGAAAGAATGTACTTTTAAAGGTGTGTAGCATTTGAATGACCGCAGAGTATAGAATTACAATGGAAGAGTAATCTTACCTGGTCCAGAAAATAAAGCATTAGCATGAATGTATAGCTACGAAAAGCCATTTAAGATTTATATGACTTCTAGCTTGCAGCAAGGATTTCTTCTTACACAAGTAAACTTCCAGTAAGTAGTTGTGAGAATTGGTGACCGAACTAAAAGTTAGTAATAAAATGAAGGATCAGAATGACTAGAGGCACCGCACATTTCAGCTGACAGAACCAATCTGATAGTTAAGCATAAGGATATGATGTGTGTGGATTTGTGTATGTATGCAATTATTCAGTTTTATTTCAAGATTTCTTGCCCATAGAGAAAGAGCCGGTTTCTAACCTAGATTCAAGGCTCCTTCATTGGAATTTCAACATCAACAACAGGGTATTTTTGTTTGTTTGTTTGTATGTATGTATGTATGTATGCATGCAGATTCGTATGTTTTGTTTTATGACTGCAGCACGCATATTGTTGCATATCTAAACATGCTCATCATATATATTTAAATGATAAAGTCGACCTCAGCGGAATTTGAACTCAGACCGTAACGGCAGACGAAATACCGCTAAGCATTTCGCCCGGTGTGCTAACGATTCTGCCGGCTCGCCACCCTAAAAAACACAAAACATATTGGAGGTAGCCAGTGAGAATGCCAGATGTATTTTTGTCACATTGGGCTTTTGTTTGTAGCATATACTAAGAACCAACTAATATATGTTTGGCTTCAAAACACAGAATATCCCTATGTCATTTTATCTCAGGACGAATAAATTTGCCTCTCACGATGTATTAAAGTTTAAAACGATACACAAATGGTTGTCTTAATCTAATATTGTTTCTGTTGCATATAACGGATTTTTATTCAGCCAGGAGGCTGTTTCGAATATCAGTGAATGTTTACTCACTGTTTCCTTATATCGTTGGAGACAGATTCTTTCTTCTCATGAGTTTAGCTTTGAGTACATGAGATAAAGTTTAAGGGGGTTGAAATGTCTTTCGCATACTTACCGGCCGGCGCTAAAAGGATTTTCATCTGCTACTAATATATTTTGTGTTTTTAACCACAGCATATCCATATGTGACATTGTCTCAGAACTAATACTGCAATAAATTTACCTATTCCGATATATTAACATTAAGAATGATACACAAATGTCTAAATGTATATATAGATACATGCATACATAAATTATTACACACACAAACGCACACACATATGTACACAACATGCATATATTATGATTTTTAGTGGTTGCATTACTGGACACTATTTATCAGCCGTTCAATGTAGATGATAATGATTTCGAAAATTTGCAAAAATATCGCTCCTTCCAGCAGGGACAAGTATTATTGATTTTACCAGAGAATGTCCGAGTTCTTTTGGCCCCACTCTGTTGTAGACTTTTTTTCTTTCGTCCGTTATATAAACACGTGCGTGCTCACTAGAACATATACGTATACATAATACATTTATATGTATTGAATTATATTTACAGGCACACACACACACACACACACACACACACACACATATATATATATATATATATATATATATATATTACAAATTAAAAGGGTAAAGGATTATCAATTTATTAATTAATAAATCAATTAACAATTAATATTTTTTACCAAGTCCATCGGTATGAAAGCACCATTATTGGTGGAGAACTTATTTAAAAGCTCATATATATTTATAAACATAATTAAGGGATCAGTTTGTGAGTTACAAGTGATGCTATCTGTGGGATTCTCAACTTTTTTAGCTGCTATTTCTGAACTTCGGTATATGGTGAAGCAAATATTTGCTGATCCCTTAATTATGTTTATATATATATATATATATATATATATATATATATATATATATATATATTCACGACGTATTGTCCCTAACGAAACCAAACATTTAAAGACAAGTTTACTGCTTCTTTTTTTCTATAAATTTAATGAGGCTGGTCTCATTCATAATAACTCTACCCACATTTAATGCTTTCTAGTTTTATACTGTGAACTGGAACATGTTCTCATGTATAGTCTGCAGATTTTGTAGTGAATTTTCTTCGATGTTTTCTAGCGTCAAACATAGGCAATCATTCAGGATTGATTTCAACTTCAGGAACAAAAAGCTTCCCAGTAAGTAGAGCGGCTGATAGAGAACTGTAGTTTTGTACTTTCCCACTATCACAGATAAGGAGTAACGCATGATCAGATACGTTGTTCGAGTGCAGTATTTTTTGTGTGTCCATGCCCCAGGCCTTACAATACCTCACTCAAATGTACATTCAAGCAAAACACTTTATTGGCTGCCAGACTACAAGGAAAAAAGAACTCATAATGAACAAGAAGCTTCCAATGAAAATTGAAGATCAACTTTGACGGACTCTTATTTTTATTATTATTTTGGTCAAAACGACGATAGACAAAGTTCGTTTTTGTTACGCCACCGTAACCGCAAATCTACGTTTCCTTCCCCGTTACGATGTTTTGTAAAATGTTTTAGTCAGCATTTGAACATTCAAACATTCCTGACTGCTGGTTGTGGCTAAGATCACTTCTTTGGGTCATATGTCAACAGATATGGCACAGATTTTGTCACAATACGATTCACATCCAAGGTTTCTTTTAAAATCATGTAATAAGAACTTTCATAGATGCCTACTTCTTCGGAAGATGTTAGGACACTCAGATGATGTTTTTACACGGATTACAGCACGCGCCTTTGTAATATGATTGCCATCCTTTGTTGTGGAAGGTTGTGTATATTTTAGTGTCATCTACTCAATTTGAAATGCTGATAGCAGGCATGATATTGACTGTAGCTCAAACGCTTCTCGTAGTTCTGTTGCACTATTACAAAGGCTTCTGTAAAAGTATTTTCGTTATTTGACGCTTAATAGGAAACAAATACATTGCACTGTCAATATATCAAGGCGGCTGAGGGCGGTGAGCTGGCAGAATCGTTAGCACAGCGGGCAAAATGCGTAGCGGTATTTCGTCCGTCTTCACGTTCTGAATTCAAATTCCACCGAGGTCGATTTTGCCTTTCATCCTTTGGGGGTCGATAAATTAACTACCAGTTGCGTACTGAAGTCGATCTAATTGACTGGCCTCCTCCCCCATAATTTCTAGCCTTATGCCTCGAGTAGAAAGGAATATATCAAGGTAGCTGAGGTGGGTAAGCTGGCAGAATCGTTAGAACACCGGGTAAAATGCTTAGCGGCATTTCGTCCATCTTCACGTTCTGAGTTCAAATTCCGCCGAGGTCGATTTTTCCTTTCATCCCTTTTGGGGTCGATAGAATAAATATCAATTGAACACTGGGGTAGATATAATTGACTTACCCCTACCCCGAAATTGCTGCCAAAATTTGAAACCAATAATACAAAGCGACGAACTGGTAGAAATGTCAGCACGCCGGAAAAAAGTGCTTAATAGCATTTTTCCCATCTTTACATTCTGAGTTCAAATTCCATCGAGGTCGAATTTAGCCTTTTTATTATTTTCGGGGTCGATAAAATAAGTACCAGTCAAGCACTGAGGTCGATGTAATCAACTAACACCCTGCCCCAACATTCGGGATTTGAGTGTATAATAGAAAGGGATATTTCAGTATTGAACTTGATAGAAATCGCCAAATGCACTAAATATACGTTCCCTCTAGCACGTATAGATCGATGACTAGCTGACATAGGAGGATTTCACTATCATTAAAATGAATTTTATGATCATCCATGCTGAGCATTGGATTTGCCAGAACATAACTTCAGATAGTTGGTGCACTGTTTTAAATCTATTTTTTTTTTTTACACACCCTGTATATAAATGTAATTATTGGTTTGTTATCCTTTTTTAACAAACAATTACAGCAAAGACCTCAATACAAATGGTTGTGTAAAATATTTATTCCGTCAGAAAATTTGAAAATAAACTCGGCTGTCGTAACGACAACCGAATAGCAACAATAACAACGAATGGGAAACAACAACGCAGTATATAAAAGAGGCTGTTTACGTTTAAGACTTCCCGCTGAGGGAAACAATTCTATTTACATCTCCGGAAGAGCGTGGCATTTTAGAAATACAGATAAAATTACATTAATGATATCGAAATAACATCAGTTCCTGAAACAAAACATTCAAACGTTTATTCATATATTGTAATTTGCATATTATTATTATTATTATTATTATTATTATTATTATTATTATCATTATCATTATCATTATTATTATTATTATTATTGTTCTACCTTTGATAGTTTCAGCTGAATTTCTACTATGTGCAGCAGTGTGTGTTCATTCTGTGGTTGGAAGTGTGCAAACTCTTCCCGGTATTGTATTGATCAGTTTCTTTCGTTTTTTGTTTTGTTTTTTGGGTTGTGGTGCAGTCTTTTATTGTTTTAGTGTTTGTATTGTGTCTTTTGCGTGTAATGTGTTGGGTATTCAGGTTGCTGGTGGTAGTTTATTTCATTGGATATTTGCTGTATAGATCGTCTTGTTTTGTGGATTGATTTGCTTACGGCTTATTATTGAACTGATAGTGTCTTGCATAGGTTGTGGGCTGTTCCTTACAGAGCTATTTTGGGGGATAGTGTTTTGTGTGTGTTGAGGATTCAGGTATAGCTTCTACGTTTTTGTTCATATGTTTTTTTTTTTATCATTCCCTAAGCTCTAATTATTATTGATATTGTTTTCACCATCAGGACACACATCTTGAATGCTTCATTTTCGAGGTTTTTATACATTTACATTTTCTCCACTTCTTTTTGGACAACATTTTGGTCAGAAGGCCCTGCAATGTGTAACAGTAAACAGATGTTTTTTTGTTGTTTTTTTTTCTTTCCAAACCTTAATTATTACGTCTGGAAGATTAACTTTTATTTCTTTGTCGGTTTGAACAGGCATATCTCAGATGATTGTGGACTAGTCATTATCTTGAACTTTGGTCAGTTTTTATCATCATCATCATCATCATCATCATCATCATCATCATCATCATTATTATTATTATTATTATTATTATTATTATTATTATTATTATTATATTTTTAAAAGGATTGACGTACCTCTTCACGAAGGTAAATAGTGAAGACGAAGTGCGCGATTCGATTGTATAAATGTTTTATTCGTTGAACAATATTTCGACAGTACGTCTGTCTTTACTGCCGAAATATTGTTCAACGAATAAAACATTTATACAATCGAATTGTGCTCTTCGTCTTGACTATTATTATTATCATCATTATTATTATTATTATTATTGTTATTATTATTATTAACTAGGAGGTGAGCTGGCAGAATCTTTAGCACGACGGACAAAATACTTAGTGGCATTTCGTCCGTCTTTACGT
>NC_142937.1:2016180-2043680 GCF_046866305.1 Octopus bimaculoides | reverse complement strand
GTTGCTAGCAGAAAGGTAAAGATAGTTCCATTATATCAGGAGGTATCTGATTTGATCCACTCTTTCAGTAGGTAGTTGTCGATGTGGCGGCGTTTAGTAAATATTTTTACTGTAACATTTTGATAATTTGCGAACTTATTAAACTTTTGAATATGACGTTCTTGCTACCGATAGGATTTTTCCCCTATATGTGCCGGTTTTGTATGGTCTGTGTCAATCAAGGTTCTTCTACTTGATCAAGAAATCAGCTGCATACGAATATATTAAGTTACAGTGAGTTACGCCTCCTATAAATTTTAACTAAAAATGCATTTCTGGTAGCTTGATATGTTATTAACACGTATTTTGCTAATAAGTCATTAACAGAATGATGCTTGTTTTGTAATGATTGCTTAGAATTATTTAAGCATGAAACTTGAAGTAATGACGCATTTTCCTTAATGGAGTATATCATATATTTCAAATATGTGTGTGAGTGCATGCGCACGTATATATATATTTGTGTGAATTAATTTCATTTTCCATAAAGAATTTAAAACTTAACTTCATTTGTCAAAACTTGCAATTGGTTTATTGTTTTAACCATTATTAAATGTCATACTTATGACATCACCATCATTGTTTATGACAAATCCATTTATTATATGTTTTATTATTTAAAATTAAAACATTTTTTAATTAAATTTTGACAGTTTTTTACTCTGATAAATGAATTTTGAAAATTATTCCTCATATAATTGTCGTTCTTTCTTTCTTCTGAAAGTTACAGCTCCTTATGGATCAAGTAATCTTCTGAATTAATAATTCTTTCAATTTAAGTTTGTCGTAAAAATTGCTTTTTTACAATCGATTATTGATGATGATTAGTTGATAGAAACGGCATTTAAAAAAAGACAAATATAGCTTTTTATATTTTCTTTAGTCAAGAAGGAGAACAGTGCCATAGAACCTCCGATGGTAGTGGGTGGGAGGAAAGGAGGCAGCTTCAAAGTGAAGACCTAGCCCAAATGTTTTGCAACAAAGTAGATTCTGTTAATAGCACTTAAGGAGCTAGGTGATGGTATCAAAGCGATCGACAGAACAAGCCTACAACGGAAGCATGTATCGACGATAATTCAATACAGAATGCAAAAATTCCACGTCGAATACCTCAAAACATTTCTAACCTATTCTACCAATTTACTGCCCTGGATTACTACGGGATTTCCGATTCTGGAAAAGCAAATGGCAAAGTCGGCCTCGACGGGATTTGAAATCAGAACGCTGTGTCTCAGCACAACTACCACAAAGCTTTCTATAGAACACTCCAATATCTCTAGCAATTTTCCATTGGCACGTGAATGAAGAAATCTTTTCACCAGTTTTCAACGCATAAAAATACGAAAACAAGTAATTAAATTACCCTCAAATAACACCATTTTGTCTTTGAAAATTACAATTTTGAAATGCGGTCTGAGTCTGTTGCGCTTATAAACCAGACTTGATACCTAATTCTGAAATATCTATGATCCTAGATCTGCTGATACAGGACTCCGTTAGCGTTGTGCAAAAGCAACATAAAGAGTTTTAATATATATTTTTAAACAGACATTATCGTGTTTTGTTGGCGTTAACTTTCACTTCCAATGTTTTAGGGACGAAAACAATAAAATGAATAAGGTGTAGTTATTCTTGTTATAGCTGTTCAGTCCCTAGCTCTGATCGAGCAGATCTATGATTACCTTGTCCCGTTTCTTATTTAGTGTATCAATAACTGAATTGGCCAATGTCGTTTTTCAAGATGCAATGTATGATTTAGGGAAACTTAAACCGAAACATCAGTATCACCGAACGGCCACACGTTGGGTATCTTTTGCAGATACTAATAACGCACTATGATTTCAGCAGTAATGTATAGTCCCTGTACTATGTTTTGCAACGTAAATTCACATATGTACTTGACTAGTATCGAACCCACAAATATATTAGCTCAGAAGAAAAGAACTACATCTCAAACGTTAGACGTCACTTCTTCCTAACGACATTATTTATTCCACTGTGTGATCGTTTTGTACCATTATTCTCTGAGACTGATCTTGACTGTATTTCTCGGGATGCAGAGTTAGAGATCTACACGTTAAAATAAAGTTTAAAATTTCTTATACGTATATATGTACAAACATAAATATTACAGTTGTAAATGACAGAGTTGAGACGATTAAGTTGCCGTTTGTGCCTTGAGGCAAATATATGTTGTGAATGCAGCATTGTTAATTCAATAAACTATTCCTTTTGATGACGAATATTTTGACATGTGTCACGACAAAAAGAAGAAAAATCATCAACAGAAATGATGTTGAATACTCATCTGATGTATCTTCGTATCAATGCTGTCTGGCTTTTCTAGCTTGAAGCTGTTATATCACTTTATAAAGTTATTATATTACAACAAAGTATTGTATTTCGACACAATAAAACTTAATATGGTGTAGATGCTATATAATCAACCCTACAGCTACCTTGATTGAGTACGTCTATAATCATAAGTGATCCAGCCGGGGCGGTCCTTTCTTTATAAATATGTGTATGTGAGCGAATGTGTGTGTGAGTGTGAGTGTGCGCGCTTGTCTGTGTTTTTCTATATAGACATGTATATATGTGTGTGTATGTGTGCGTGTGTGTGTGTGTGTGTGTGTGTGTGTGTGCATATGTATATTACCGGCGTTGATGTGGTTACGTCCCTGTAACTTAGCAGTTCGGCAAAAGAGAGCGATAGAATAAGTACAAGGCTTTAAAAAAAAGTACAGGAGTTAATTCATTCAACTACAAATTCCTCGAGTCGGTGTTCCAGCATTAGCGCAGTCTAATGACAAGAGATTAGAAAGGCTTTCTGTATTATTTATTCACCATTACACATGTTTCATTCGCTAATAGGAGTTGTAAAATTGTTTTAGTCTTTTATATATATCTATGTACGTTTTTCTATCTTTATTTATGTACATTGTAAGTAACAATATTCTATTACTGTACTACTTTCTATTTAAGGATTGTGCTTCAAAGTGCATAAAAATGTGTATGCGTGTATATATGTGTGGGTTTGTATGTACGTATGTATGCAAGTATACACATCCATAAATCTGTTTATATCCATTTGATTTTCAATATGTGAGTGATTTTATATACACGCTAACCATATATATATGTGTGTGTAGCTCTGACTTCTTATATATATTTGGGAGGGTGTGTGTACGTGTAAATGTGTGACAGTGTATGTGCGTGTGTAAATGTGTATATGACTGCGTTTCTCTCTATTTATATCTTTATGTGTGCACATATATATGTACATATGTATATATATACACATATATATATATATATATATATATATATATATATATATATATATATATATATATATATATATATATATATATATATATATATATATATATATATATATATGTATGTATATATATACATATAGTTCTATATTTAAGAGATGAGGAATTATATTATTTATATTATTTACATTTGACGGATATTTGTCCTCATCTTGTTTGTTGTTAACACAACGTTTCGGCTGATATACCCTCCAGCCTTCGTCAGGGTTCTCATTCGTAACATGGGTTCTCATTCGTAACAATGTTACTATTATTATATTATTATTATTATTACTATTTTTAATCAGGTCGCTGCCGTGAATCGAACTCGGAACCACTACGCCATATGCCCGTGGGCAATTATGGGGTGAATTTTAAGGCTTATAAATCTATTATTTTTCTATCCTTCCTCAATACCGGTTCCCATATGCTATTCATATCTGCACTCGGTCTGCTTAGGAGGTTGTTGTGTCCTAGCATATGTGCTGCTTCTTTTAGTTTTCGTATTTTCCAGTGTTGTTCCCTGTCTATTATTTTAACTTCATCCCACAGGGGGAGGTGGTTTACATTTTTCCATACATGATCAGCTATACCCGATTTATCAATATCTCCTCGTGTCACAGCTTTGCGATGTTCTTCTACCCTTATTTTGAGGGGGCGACATGTTTCGCCTTTGTATAACCTACCACAGCTGCATGGGATGGAGTACACGCAGTTTTTGGTCATATTCTCTTCTGTTGGTGGTTTTACCCGAAGGAGATATTTGCGAAGTGTTGTATTGCTCTTGAATACTGCCCTGATGTCATATGAGCCGCATATCTTTTGTATCTTTTCGGAGAGGCCTTTCACATAGGGTAGACAGACTGTAGACAGTTTATTGGTTTCATCCTCTCTTTTCTTCATAATTGGAGTAGATAGTATGTTCTTGGGGTAGTTGTTTCTTAATAGATTGTTACTGAGCTTGATCATTTCCTCGTGGTGGGTATCACGATCGCTACTTATATTCTTTGCTCGGTGTTTTAGGCACGGAGCAATTCCTCTCTTTACACTGTATGGATGGTGGGAATTGAAGTTAAGGTATCGTCCAGTGAAGGTTGTCTTGCGATATACGGATGTCCTGAATCCATACTCGGAGCGTGTTATTAATACGTCCAGGAATGCCAGCTGATTGTTGTGTTCCTTTTCCATGGTGAACTGTATGGATGGATTTATTGAGTTCACATGATCTAACAGCATTTGGACATCTTGCTGGTGGGGCCAGAGAATAAAGGTGTCATCAACGTATCGCAGCCATAGGGTTGGTTTTAGTGGTGTATAAACATAATTAAGGGATCAGCAACAGTTGCTTTACCACATACCGAAGTTCAGAAATAGCTGCTATTTCTGAACTTCAGTATGTGGTGAAGCAACTGTTGCCGATCCCTTAATTATGTTTATAAATGTATAAGAACTTTTAAATAAGTTCTTCACCGATACTGGTGTTTACATACCGAAGGGCTTGGTAAAAATTATTAATTATTAATTTATCAATAAATTAATAATCCTTTACCCTTTTATTTTTTATAATGTATGTATATATATATGTATATATGTATGAATATGTGGATATGTACTGAGTATATGGGTGTGTGTATGCGTATATATATATATATATATATATATATATATATATATATATATATATATATATATATATATATATATATATATATATATGTATATATATATATATATATAATTCAATAATAGGATAAAGTCTTTGTAAGAATCTATCAAGTAGTTAACGTGAAAAAACCTCATAAGGGAAAATCCATCATTTATTCCCTATAAATATATTTATTTATATAAGGGCATAAATATATATATATATATATGTGTGTGTGCTTGTGCGCGAATGAATGCGCGTGAATGTATGTGTCAGCGTGTGTGCCTTGTGTGTGCTGAGCGTGCATTTATAAATATGTATCTATGTGTATGTATGAGTGTATATGTAAATATGTGTGTTTACGTAAATTGATGTATGCGCATATATGTATAGTAGTTGTTACTAATTCCTAGCTCTCCTTTCTGTACTACTGGATTTCTTCAAACTCTTTCCCAACTATCTGTACGACTTCTGACTACTAGCTGTATATAAACGCTTCATCCAAATCTAAATATCGTATTATTTGATTCTCTGTCTGGAAAATTTCTAATAGGAAAATTCTTACATGTTTATCCTACAAGTACAATCTTGTAATTCCTTTTAGCAAATGAAACGTGTGTAATGGTGAATAAACAATACCAAAATCCTTTCCAGCCTTCCATTTTGATATATAAATAATTACACTGCAAACAATACTTCCAGAATTTTCAATTTCTATAAGTTCCTTATATAAACATGACAATTACATACGGAACTGGAATAGTGGAATAAGCAGATGCGCATCAAGAGAACACAGCTTGGATTTTACCCCCACTTACATATGTATATAAATACGTATGTATGCATGTGTGTGTGTGTGTGTGTGTGTATGTGTGTGTGTGTGTGTGTGTGTGTACCGTGGCACTCCGTCGGTTACGACGACGAGGGTTCTAGTTGATCCGATCAACGGAACAGCCTGCTTGTGAAATTAACGTGCAAATGACTGAGCACTCCACAGACACGTTACCCTTGTTACACGTGTACGTTATGTCTGCAATAGGCTACCTTTTCCGCATTGTTGTTAAATAATTCATCCTTAGCCCAAAGAATACCAAAGTTCACCATCGCACGTACATCACACGGATATTCGTTCTACTAATACACTTTATCTTTTGAATACGCTCCTGTTTTTTTCTTTCGGTTCTTAACCATAACCCTACGACAAAGTCATAATTCTTATAGCTTCAATACGAAATGAGCCATGCGCATATTACATACGTAGACTTAAGCTAATTGGTGGTTGATTTTATCTTGACAAAGCGCAACAGAAATTCCGTGTTAATCTACTGCGGAAATGAACACAACGATAACATAAACTGGTCATATATAAAAGCTAACACTTAAAATGATGATATATAAATTTGACCATAAAAGGAAATTATGAATATTTCACTGCATACAAGCTGGTATGAGGCTTTATATGTCGCTCCCTTTAAAACTGTCACCTAGACTTTGTGTGCCTTTAATGGAGTCCACGTTGTTACAAGCATTCGTATCAGGATTTTGATGCAAAAAAATCTTCTTCCCTTCGTCTATTTCCAGAGATCTTAAGAAAGAGTCATGGTTGCTCTCTTTTTTTCTGATTGAGACTTAAAAATGTGTTTATATCATTCACCGAAGTACATCGCTGAGAAACCGAAAACCTGGTGCAACTCCAACGAAGGCGTCTGTCGACAGAAACTCCTCTAATACTTCTGCTGTAAGAAATATAATGAACCAGTGACTGGCCAGCTTGGAATATCAGAAACTAAGGACACTATATTTCACCTTTTGGAACACAAAATACAAAAACAGATAAGCACGCGCATACATACATATCTTTTTATCGTATCGATTTAAGATAATATTACACAAAATGCTTGAAACTAACTTAAAAGTATTGCCACTGAAAGGTTTCCGTAATTAAAATTCAAAATTTTCATTAACGGAAACTAGAAATTTAGAGAGAAGAAAGATATACAGCAAATAGTTATTAAGCGAATATAGAGCTTAACTAAATGAAGAAAGCATAGGAAATTTTAAAATGAAATCAATGTACGTTTTATTTGAGATTTTGTTTACTCAATTTTTAAAATTTATTTCTTCAACTTGTTTCACTTATTGACCTTTTACTCGCATGAACTGTTCTTAATAAGAATTCATTCAAAAGAAATAATTTTTTTAAGGAAAGAAAAGCGAGAAAAAAATAAAGAAAAAATATCGATTCATCGGCAAAAAGTCTCACAACAAAATGTAGGATTGATTAAACTTCGAAACCAGCCTCTCTCTCTCTCTCTCTCTCTCTCTCTCTCTCTCTCTCTCTCTCTCTCTCTCTCTCCCTCCCTCTCTCTCTGTCAGATTATCTCGAACATTTCGGCAGCGCGAATGTTTTCTTTTTTTATTTCTTTTATAGGTGCAGGCATGGCTGTGTGGTAAGTAAGACGCTTGCTTCCCAACCACATGGTTCCGGGTTCAGTCCTATTGCGTGGCACCTTCGGCCAACCAAAGACTTGTGAGTGGATTTGGTAGACGAAAACTTGTGTGTGTGTGTGTGTGTGGTCTTTATGTTTATGTTTGTCCCCCACCACCGCTTGACAAACGTTGTTGGTATGTTTACGCCCCCGTAACTTAGCGGTTCGGCACAAGAGCCTGACAGAATAAGTGCTACGCTTCAAAAGATAAGATAATTCCTGGGGTCGATATATTCGACTAAAACCCTTCAAGGCGGTGCCCCAGCATAGCCGCAATCAAATGACTAAAACAAATAAAAGTCAAACGGTAATACACTTATATGATTTCGTATCGGCGCTACCATATTATGAACCTTCAATTTCGAAGCAAGGCACTATGATAAACAATTACCAATAGATTAAATTTCAAAATCTGTTTTGGACCTACACACCTAATAGGCCGGAATATATTCGAGTTTCTATTAGACTGCAATACCTCGCCCCACTGAACGGAACACTAACCCGTCCTAGTATTATTTTTTTATCTGAATGAGCTGAAGCAACATAAAATGGAGAGTATTGCGCAAAAGTACAATGTAAAACGTGGTCCGAGAATCGAACAAAATCGAGATTTAATAAGCATGAGTCGAACACCTAAAACCACTAGATCTCGCACTTAAAACAAGTAGTTATCAATGTTATTTATATCGACTTTCTAGAAATAGTACCTAAATTCCATCACATCACGCCATAAAGTCTACAAAAGAAAAAGGGAAACTGAGCAATGCAGTCCTAGTTATAGCCGTGATCACAGATGAAACGTGTTTAATCATGTTTGTATTCAATCAGGGTTGACCTGGGGCTAAACTAAAGCAATAACAGCAACTTCAACACTGATTCTTTTTTTTTGTTGTTGTTTTTTTTTTTTAATTCAAGAATAAACAAAAGAACCAACCACGCAATCTGTATGTGATATCTCGATCTACAAGAAATAACAACTAAATCCCACTCAGATTACACCATACCACATTTAAAAAAGGGAAAGACAAATGTGATAAGTTAATTTTAGACGCGCAGTGAACGAAAACGTCGGAATGGTGATGAATGAACGACTTCCATCAAATCTAACAGGCATAAACAACAACAACAACCGAAAACAAAAGCCGCTCGTGCAATGATGACAGTGACTACAGCAACAATAATATCAGCGACAGCATTGAGCAAATGAAAATTAGCCAGTAAACGAGCAACTATATACTAGCGAAAGTATAGACAATGTAAATGGCAGTAAATCCTGTTTGTGAAGCTCAGTGGCAAAAGTAATGTTATGTCTTTCGTTTTTATTATGTTTCCTCAGTGACTGATATTCGGCTCAGTAGCTAAAGCTTCTTTTGTAAAATTCATTCTGTTTTTAACAGAGGATCAATCACATACACTACGTACAGAATTTTTCTGTAGTTAATTAATTCTAATTCATCCCACACTACTGCCAAATATCATTCGACAAAACCTACTACCTTCTTTACAACTTTGAATCTACAATGTATCAAGAAAACTACTTAGTTTTCAGTACTATCTTGTAGTCTCTCCATCCACCACAACGGTCGTATTGATATGAAATTAGGATTTAGCTTCAAATCTTCAGAAAGCATGTCTCAAACCAGAAAGCCTATATAGAGAATGGTTTGATCTATTGGATTCCAACACACCATGGTTATTCAAACAACAATAACATGAGTTATATAAACATTCACAGTATGTGCATAGAGTTCAGATTAATACAATGTTACATAGAAACTATTCACGTTCAAGTTATTCAGAGATCTTGAAAACAATTATCGATGCTTCTTTTCTCCTCTGACGAAGTCATATAGATGTGTATAAATGTATTCGCTGTTATAATAAATTATCTAAACATCATTGAGAAAATCAACTCAAATAAAGACCTCTGTTTATACACTCTCCCATGCCATTCTGGCCGTAAGAAATGCAGTGAACCAGTTATTGGCAATTTGTGACATAAAATAAATAAATCGAAAGGTCTTTTGTGCTGTAGCTATTAAACTTAAACGAAAATAAACTGCTAGAAAGTAACGTAGATGTATTTGCTTCAGGTATATTATGAACCATTATCGGTTTGTTCACCACAAAATGTAAAATGCCGAAATATCAGAATCCACAGACCTAGCATTTATATATTTCTTACTTGATTTAGACAAGTTAGAAAAGGCAGGATTCATGATCATGTTTAAGATATCCTAATTCCAAAACCATGTTCCGAATGCTTGAAAAAGGATGCTAAAGTTACCTAAAGATCAGCTGATTGATAAGCCGAGTAACAGATTAAATCTACCAAAAAGATTCGCAATGCAATATTCAGTAGTCACAAGGCGATGAGCTGGCAGAATCGTTAACACGCCGGGCAAAATGCTTACCAGCATTTTGTCCGTTTTTTACGTTCTGATTTCAAATTCTGCCGAGATCGACTTCACCTCTCATCCATTCGGGGTCGATAAAATAAATAGCAGTTGAGCACTGAGAATGATGCAATCGATTTACTTCCTCCCCCAAAATTACTGACCTTGTATCAAAATTTGAAGCCAATATTCAATATTTACACAGATACACACGTACCAACGCGCACACACACACTCGAAGTACCTAAAATTATAAGGAATTTATCAATAACATCTAGATATGATGAGATAGATTGACTCAAACATTTCGCGAGCATTTCTCTAAGTAAGCAATACATTATTTCTATGCATTCCACTTCACAAAACTCACATAAATAGTTATCACAGCCAGTAGAATTTTTGCACAAGATAAAATGATGCAATAACATTGAGAAAACTTCTCACTAGAATAACATCTTAAACAGAAGGTAAACGTCGATCTACTAAGCATCCATTTCAACTAATGGATTTCAAACTTCACCTATGTGCTGCCACTTCTCTTCTCTAATTTGTTGGTGGCTATTTTGTATTTGTTATTTTACAACACAAACTCATATTCGACTCTGTCAGTATTTTTATACCCTAAGACTTGAATTAGCATCCTCGCCAAAGACATTGCTAAAATCCCACTGAACTATTTCACTTCTCTGTAATTAATGGTATTAAAATACTGATTGGCAATAGGATTTGACGGGATTGCTCGATCCACCGGAAAGAGAAGCTAAATATCCTTCAAATTATTGTCTGGCGTTTAAAAGAAAAACAAAGAGAAAATAAACTAACCTACATTCACTAGCGTAGCTAGAGTGTGTGCCGCCAGGGGCGGCTCTTCCGTTTGCCGCCCCCGGACCCCACAAAAAACATATTGCCTACAGCAGACCCCAAAATGGCGCCTCTTTAAAAGTGCTGCCCAGGGCGGACCGCCTCTACCGCCCTCTCCCTAGCTACGCTAGTGCCTACATAATACAATGATGTCTACAATATACAAAGCAAATGAGACTTGCACGCCTAGCATGCCATTTGTGACGCATTTGTTCGGTCGGGACTGGTTGAGGTTAAGCAATTATGACTTATTAAAATATTCCAATAATAGATTCTTCATATATTCATAGTTTTCTGCAAAGTGGTATCAAACATACACTTCTTAACTTTTAGATCCAGCTAAATCCATCATTTGTGAAATGGAATGCTACAATGAACCGATGTTTCTTCTGTCCTCTTCAACAAACAAATTACAGGCATGTTACCCTTTCTCTACCCAAACAAGCCGATTCAAATTGTTCATCACTTTTTTCGGTGTACAGGGACACAACAAAATGTTTGTCCTGTTAATAAAGATACTACATAGGTTACATGTATTATACCATAACTGGATACTGTGGACTACGTTGACATGTTCTTGATATTTAAAATAAAGTGTTAAGACGTATGGTATGCAAATTAGTAGCGCCGGTTTTCCGTAACTACTGTAATAGTTGAGTATATAAACAAATTGGCTGATCATTTCTCTGGAACTGTAGACACCACTGATGAGACTTCAATAATATTCGAAAATTTATTAAGGTCTTTCAATCTACTGCGAAACAGCTAAATTAGTCCTGTTTATAAACGTACTGAAAGTGCATGGCTCAGTGCTCAGTGGTTAGAGCATCGGGCTCGATTTCATGAGGTAGTGAGTTCGATTCCCGGACTGGTTGCTCCAGTTCACTCAGCTGTAGAAATGAGTTGCGACGTCACTGGTTCCAAACTGTATCGTCCTTTCCCTTGAATAACATTGGTGGTGTGGAGAGGGGTGGCTGGTATACATGGACGACTACTGGTCTTCCATAAACAACCTTGTCCAGACTTGTGCCTCGGAGAGTAATCTTCTAGGTGCAATCTTATTCATTCATGCCCGAAAGGGGACGCTTCCCTCTAAAGGCACTATATGTTACATATGTAATGCTGGTTTCGCGGACACAACATATTTAGATATTCTTATTACTGAATTGAGTGACAATATTCTTTAAATCTACTTGCTTCAGTAATTGCACTGCGGTTCTACTGGGGTACGGCTTTAAAGGGTTAAACGATAAAATCAACAGCTGTACTGATTTTAAGTCTGGTACATTTTCTGTCAACCGATCTCTTCTCACTAGCAAATCGACACCATTTGTCCAACAGTGTGGCTGAGAATTTGAAAGAAATGTTTTGCATTAAAGGATTCGTTACATTGTTATTCGTTTTTACGGAATTTCATCGGTATATATTGAAACAGGTAGCAGCTAACTGTAAATACAATAGCAGTGAACAAATTGGCAATTATATTATATAACAGACAGAACACAGTAGAAGTTGGTGCATACGACAATCGTCTCTCGAATCCCATTGGATGAAGATACAAATCATGAAGAACAGATGCTTCTTATTCATGTAGCAGATAATATAGAATAACTGTGGTAGCAATAACAACAGCAGAACTAGTAGTAATGGCAGACGAGGTCCAAAAAGAAGCGTAGACCTATTGCTCACCTTGTTTATTCGTTGTACTTCTTTTAGCAGAATTATGAATGAACATCACAGTTTTAGAAAACAATCAAGCGCATTAGTATGGATTTTGTAAATTACATTTTTTAATGCACGACACGCTATTTAAAAACTATTGTTCTACGTGGTTGCTTTATCTTCTGAAAATAGCATCCAAATCTCTCTTTGCTTTAAAATAGGCGGGACGCTTAGGTCGGAATACCTTTGAGAAATACTACGCGCCAACGGAAGATCTTCAGTAGCAGTGGTTCTTAAAATGGGTAGTAGGGACCCCTTAGAGGGCATTGTAAGCTTACAAAGGGACAACAAATGCCAAGGGGCGTTATAGAGTCTGCTGGGTATTTAATGGGGTCATAATTTTTCTTAGAAATAAAGTATCTAAGCTAGTTGCAATACGTATATTTTAAATAGATTTTCAAAAAAACTCTCTCGGTTTTAAAATTAGTTAATCATAGTGTTATGTTTAGGCAGAACTTGAACTGATGGTTCAGCAAGCTCCAAGATAATTTCTTTATATAAGTTATAAGCATAGGTGTAGTTGTGCGGTAAGAAGTTTGCTTCCCAAGAACATGGTTCCTAGATAAGTCCCACTGAATGGCACATTGGCCAAGTGTCTCCTACTATATCCTGGGGCTGGCTAAAACTGTTTCAGTAGAGTTGATAGGGTAAACTGAAAAAAGCCCGTCGTTAGTACATATATATATATATATATATATATATATATATATATATATATACATAAGCGTTAGATGGAGTGACAAGTGACAATTCTTTAAATAATAATGATAATTATAAGCTTAAAGCTTATAATTATCATTATTTGCAGAATATATACATACAAACATAATACATAAATATATATATATGTGTGTGTGTGTGTGTGTGTGTGTGTGTGTGTGTAAGTAAGTAAGTAAGTAAGTAAGCATGTGCGTGTCTAAATCCCACCACCACTTGATAACCAGTGTTGGTGTGCTTACGTTCTTGGGACCTAGCGGTTCGGCAAACGCGTCCGATAAAATAAGTACTAGTTTTTAAAAAATAAGTCCTAGGGTTGATTTGTTCGACTAAAACCCTTCATTGCGGTGCCCCAGCATGGCCACAGTCAAATGATTGAAACAAGTAAGAGATAAAAGATAAAAGATCAATAAGCATTTAAAGTTATCTGAATACTAAAGAGTTACTTAATTACAACTATAACGGGTACTTGTTTAATTAACACCGAAAGGCTGAAAAGCGCAGGCGTTATTAGCCATATTTAAAATCATAATGAAAAATGTCTGAAAATGTGTAATGGTTCTGTATTTATGGCATCTTTGTAGTAAATAATTTAAGAAACAGTTTTGAATGATAAAACAACTTCTTACTAGAAAACTCATTATGCACATGATATGAAGATGCAACTGATTAAAATTCAACATATATAATGAATCTGAATGGTGCCACTGAATTTTTAATCTTGAAAGAAGTGAAATCACAAATTATGAACAGATAATAACTAGATTATTACTGCAACAGACAGACACATATAGATGCTTATTATATGCAGTATGTATATACCCTCGCTAGAACAGTTACAAATATGACTTCGAGGATGAGAGTTTCGTGCAAAGAACGTTAACGAAACTACACACGCACATTCACACACATACAGAGGGAGAAAGAGAGAGAAAGCAAGAGAGAGAGAAAGCGAGAGAGAGAGAAAGAGTTATGTCTGGTGAATGAAAATAGCTAAAACCAGATATTAAAAGTTGATGACGTAACTAACCTTGCACTCTGCACACATCAACCGGATGCGATTTCTAATATTTAGTGATGCATGTGAAAGGAATTAGTTATTATCAGCCAATAAAAGCAGGAGGGAGTATCAACAAGTTCGACCGATCTTCTAGAAATAGTAGCCAAATGACCTTCAAATTGATAATTGTTTTAAGTAAAAAAAAAAAAAACACATTGTACTCTAAAAAGACTGGTGTTTTGGTTTGCATACCAACAGAGGAAGCTCATCTTGGTCGCTTCACCTACTGAAAAAGGCAGTCAAAGTTCTCTTAAGTTAAATCTTACCAGCTTAAAAAATTGAAGGACCTATTGGACACTATGATAGGCAAGCCAGCATTAAGCAACAATGACTGTCAATATGAAATATCGCATGGTTCAGTGGTTAGAGCGTTGGGTTCACAAACATGAGATAGTGAGTTCGATTCAAGAACCGGGCTGTGTATTATGTTCTTTATTCCATGTTGCTCTAGTTCACTCAGCTGTAGAAATGAGTTGTGACATCACTGGTGCCAAGCTGTATCGGCCTCTGCCTTTCCCTTGGATACCTTCAGAGACGTGGAGTGGAGAAGAGAGGCTGGTATGTATGGGCAACTGGTGGTCTTACATAAACAACCTTGACCAGACTTGTGCGTGCCTTGAAGGGTAACTTTCTAGGTGCAATCCCATGGTCATTCATGATAGAAGGGGGTCTTTACCATTTTTTTAGAATCGAAAGTTAAATGATCTCCTTTGCTGGTACCTTGTCAGCGTTTTCTGTGGTCCAGCTGCGGATAATTATTTCAAATTTACTTATGTTAGATATAGCCACACCCTTGTATTTCAGTCGAGGAGACCCTGTTTTTCATACCACCAGACAAGTGTGAATAGAGTATTTGTCTTGGCAACCGAGTCTCTGTCACTCATTTTAGCCTTGCCCAAGACAGCAACTCAGTGGCAATGAATGTTGACGCACTCTACTCTGTCTCTAGTTGTCACATCATAGATAGTCTGCTGCGTCAAGTGTGAGGCGACCAAGAAGGTGTTTACATTTGCTCGCGACTTCACAAGGACTTGAAACAATTAGCGAAAGTATGGTACATGTTTCCAAGCCATATTGATTTGTGTTTGGTGGCTGGCTGTACTTTTGTTTGTTATTTTTCGCTCGTGTGTGTGTGTAAGGACGGGATGATCACGAATGTAAGCCTTTTGATCATAGGTAAGGTCAAACCAGCAAAAGACCACCATGTCACTAAACAATAACAACAGCATCAACAACAACAACAACCGGGATGTTGTCTTTCCTGAAGCTTACTTTGCACTGTGCTGTGATTTTACTCACATCACACACAACGCAATCATTTCAGAAACAAAATTCAAAAACTTGAATTAACCTTAAATATTTTATATATCAGAAAGTCTCATCGGTCGAATATTTTCTACCTAACCCCAGACACGCCACGTTAAGTTCATTTCTTGAAAGTACATAACTGATTTTCTTAGTGATAATGATATTTTAACGCTGTATTGAGGTTGGTGATAAGTATTCCCTGAATATTTCTAATATACTTATAGCTAATTGCCCGCTAAAATACCATTTTGACAGCAATATAATTTACTATTGCCAAACAATTCCCGTGTGTACAAACCACTTAACATTAACGACCATATCATAAATTTACTCTAAATCATCATCATTACCGTCGTTATTATCATTATTATTGTTATTATTATTAATCAAAATTGCTTGCTTGTTCTTCACTGACATTGATATCGGGCGATATATAACGAAAGAAAAGAAAAAAAGTTTTTTCTTCTGACAATTGACATATTATCGAACAGAATGTCTTGTGGTTGTTAGTGAATGCTTTTAACATTCTGAGTTCGAAATCCACCGAGGTTGATATTTTCGTCTTTCATCTTTTGAATTTCGAAAACAATAAAATTGCAGTCAGGTTTTATGGTCTATATTATCGATTAACCCACTCCCTTCAAAACTGCTGGCCTTGTGCTTAAATGGGAAACAATTATCTTTAGCGCATTGGATTGGCTGAATCATTAGAGCACGAGAAAAAATGTCCTGCAGTATTTGCTCAACTTATTTGCATTGTGAAATGAAATCCCACCAAGTTCAACTTCCTTTTTTGTTCCTCTACGGTTAAGAAAACACAGCACTTGTCAATTAGTGGAGTCGATATAATTTACTACTTCCAATCCCTCACAAACTTCCTGACTTTGTCTAAATGATAAACACTTACTATTATTAGTTTAAAATTTTGGCACAAGACCAGTAATTTTGGAGGAAGGAGTAAGTTGATTACATTGACCCCAGTGTTCAACTGGTACTTATTTTATTGACTCCGAAAGAATGAAAGGCAAAGTTGGTCTCGGTGATATTTGAACTCAGAAAACGTAAAGATGGACGAAATGCCAGTAAGCATTTTGCGAGGTCGGGTAATGATTCTGCCAACTCGCCGCCTTAGGAACACTTAACATTATCACCAACTATCCGAAGGCGCTGAGCTGGCACAATCGTTAGCACGCCGGGCGAGATGCGTAGCTACGTTCTGAGTTCAAATTCCACCGAGGTCGACTTTGCTTTTTATCTTTTCAGGATCGATAAATTAAGTACCAGTTGAGTACTTGGGTCGATGTGATCGACTCTCCCCTCCCCACAGAATTCAAGTCATGTGCCTATTGTAGAAAGGATTATCACTAACTATCCTATGGCGGCGAGCTGGCAGAATCGTTAGTACACTGGGAAACATTCCCAGCGGCATTTCGTCCGTCTCTACGTTCTGAATTATCATTTCATTTTCTGAGTTCAAACTTCGCCGAGGTTGAGTTTCCTTTTCAGCCTTGTGGTATCAATAAAATAACTGCTAGTTAAATTCTGGGGTCGATGTAATCGACTTACCTCTTCCTCTGAAATTGCTGGCCTTGTGCCAACATATGAAGTCATTATTGATAACTATCGTAGCGTTTAGATACGTGTTTCTACATAGCAAAGGGACTCGACTTCCTTTCAAGTATTACTAAATGGAAGTTGTTTCTTTAGAGATCTTACTAACAAGAGTTTTGGCTACACGTTTAGTGACATCTGCCAGTGATGCTTGGGGTTTAATATGGAAGAATAGATTTGTATTGTGGAAGTTATATCTTGTTTGCTTTCATATTATGAGGACTTTCATATTAGGATATCTAAAAGGTGCGCCCCACAAGAAAACAGTAATTAAAACAACGGCGCACAAGACAAACATAAAGCAGCACATATGCACATTACAACATCCATTGAAGACTTACACTGAAAACAAAACAAAAAGAACATTCAGAGAGCGCAAACCTCCGCCAACGCAACACCAACATCCTCTCAACGATTAACTGGAGATGATTTTTAAAATGAGAATATCTTAATGAATATCATGAGACGTTTTTGTTTTCTCTTCTCTTAAATTCCGGTCTTCCTTTAGTAATCCTGTTGTTTTAGATTGATGTATAGAATTATGTATATATGTAAGTATATCTTAAAGGATCTCTTTATTTACCTATAAAAGGTATACATAGAGGGGACACTACAAGGGACGAACACAAAATCGTTTGGGTTGCAATGAAATGGGGAAAAAATCGAAAAAATCGGATGAAAGAATGAAATAAAAATACATACAATTAAAAATTTATAAAATAATGTTCTGGGTTATTTTTTATATTTAAACCGCTGTTTTTTTTATTTTTCCTTTTTTTTTTTTGTTTCCTTCTTTTCGCCCTGACCGGCTATGCTAGCACAGCCCCATTCATCCTCAACTTCCTTACGGCAGACATCCATCTTTTCCCGAACGTACTTTGCGACAGCCACTTTTTCTCCAGACGGATCTTTCTCGACAGGTGGAAGTTGAAATAACATACCAATCCGTGTCCGGAGATGAAGTGACCAGTCCCAATCCCTTTCGCTCGTGTCGTCCATACCGCTTCTTTCAGTAAGTATACCTTAAAGTGTTGAAATGGATGAGTAATCGCCTAATATAATAATGAGCATTGTCTGTATGTGTGTGTGTGTGTGTAGAATAGAACCGTAGTGAGAGGTGAAGGTAGCGAAGATAAATGGCAAAGAGAAGGTCGTATGAATGAGGAAGGAAGGGGTGAAAAAGCCGAGAAACGGCGTCTGATGTGTGTGTGTGTGTGTGTGTGTGTAAAAGAGAGGTATGTTTGTGTGCGTGCGTGCGTGCGTGCGTGTACAATGGAAATGGGATGGTAATGTTCAACGCTGAAAATGTGTGAGTATATGTGAGTGTATGTGTGTGCGTGTACAAGAGAACTATGTGAAACTTTACATATACATGTAAAGTATAAAAATCGGAAAAATTATCCAGAATCCTTGTCCGGTACCGGATCAATCCCAAAATCTAACAAGACCATGTCAATAACGAGGCCAAACATTCCTGAAAGTTTCATCCAAATCCATTCAGCGGTTCTTGAGATATCTTGTCCACAGACAAACAAACAAACACAACTGAAAACAATACCTCCACCTCCGCTAAGGCGGAGGTAATAAGGAGCATTGAGGTGGACATTTCATTCAAAAGGAAAGTATTTCTGCTAGTTTAAGGAATATTTTGAACGATAGGATAAAAGCAACCGCAACAACTACTACGCAGAGAGAAATATGCAAAACAATATACGCATATAAGATGACTCTAGAGATAAAGGTCACAGTTTTGCTTCTGTTGTTACGCAAACACAGTTCTCATAGAAGGGAACTGGCTGAGAGAATTTTGTGAATCCTGAGAATAGCCCTGTGCCTCGATCTAATCCAAGAGATGGCACACAGAGAAATATAACACATAAGATGGCGTGGAATTTCACCTCTATACAAAGTGGCAATTAGAAGCACTACACAAGATAACTGGAGATATTTTCTCAGTTGGGTGGAATCAGGCTTAAAGTAATTGTCTGTTGTATATTCAGGACCAAAAACTCAGAGCAAAGGCTTTCAAGTGATTATCAAGCGTTAAGGCGAAAAAGTTCTTTTTGAATTATAACAGAAGCAAAACGTGTTTCTTCGACATTACTATTCTTCTATGTATTCTCTAACAAGTTTTTCAGAAAGTGAGTGTTGTTGTTGTTGTTGCTGTCTTCGTTATCGTTAAAATTATTTTCATGTTCAACATTTCCTTTATGTGGACTGCTATGATTTTCTTCTTTTCTGTTTAATTATAACTTGCATTAATTTTTGTGTGATTTATCATACATTTTCAATTTACTTTTAGTGTAATTACTTGTGTTTCATAAATTTTTAACTCGTCCCTTCATTAATTGTATAACACCCTTCACCTCTCCTTTGCATATTTTTTGACCCCTCTCACACATCTTTGTAAGACTTCTGTTTAACATTCATCATATTTCATTGTATCATTTCTTTGTGATTAAGAAAGAAATATCATTATTGTTGTTGTTGTTGTTGTTGTTATTATTATTATTATATTGAAGCAGAATTGTTACTGTGCCTGGCAAAATGCTGAGTGGTATTTCATCTGTCCTTACGTTCTAAGTTCAAATTCCGCCGAGGTCGACTTTGTCTTTCATCTTTTCGGGGTCGATGAAATAAGTGCCAGTTGAACACTGGAGTTGATATAATCGACTCATCCCCTCCCCCAAAATTGCTGTCCTTGTGGAAAAATTTGAAATCATTATTATTATTGTTGTTATTGTTGTGTCCAAGTGGCATGTACTTAAAATTTCACCCACAAGGCATTCTTCATACTCAAACTGTATCAGAAGACGATTACACAAGATTCCAAGTCATGGAAGAGTAGCACAAATCACACAATCCACATGACAGTAAATAGAACTTCTTAACACACAACAGTGCCTGAAGATGTGTGTGTGTGTGTGTGTGTGTCTGTGTGTATGTATAGGCGCAGGAGTGGCTGTTTGGTAAGTAGCTTGCTTACCAACCACATGGTTCCAGGTTCAGTCCCACTGCATGGCACCTTCGCCAAGTGTCTTCTACTAAAGCCTCAGGCCAACTAAAGACTTGTGAGAGAATTTGGCAGACGGAAACTGAAACCCGTTATGTATGTGTGTGTGTGTGTGTGTGTTTGTGTGTCTGTGTTTGTCACCCCCAACATCGTTTGATAACTGATGCTGGGGTGTTCACAGTTCAGCAAAAGAGACTGATAGAATAAGTACTAGGCTTACTTGTACCTATTTAATCAATTTCATTGACTAAAGGCGGTGCCCCAGCATGGCCGCAGTCAGATGACTGAAACAAGTAAAAGAATGAAAGAATAGATATACAGGGTGCATGCGTGGCTGTATGGTGAAAAGCCTGCTCACCAACCACATGGTTTGGGCTTCAGTCCCACTGCATGGCACCTTGGACAAGTGTCTTCTACTACAGCCTCAGGCCAACCAAGGCCTTGTGAGTTAATTTGGTAGACGGAAACTGAAAGAAGCCCTTATATGTGCATATATCTGTGTGTTTGTGTCTGTGTCTGTGTTTGTCTCCACCACCACCACTACCACCATCACTTGACAACTGATGTTGGTGTGTTTGCATCCTTGTAACTCAGTGGATTGGCAAAGAGACCAATAGAATAAGTACTAGGCTTATTAAGAATAAGTCCCGGGGTCAATTTCTTCGACTAAAAAGGTGGTGCTCCAGAATGGCCACAGTCAAAAATGACTGAAACAAGTAAAAGAATAAAAGAATATATCTACATATGCACACATGCATGTGTGTGTGTGTATATATAGATATACAGAGATTAATTCACATCATTTTGAATGGGGAAGTGCTATTAAACGACTTTGATTTTAGTTGGACTTGACAAGCTATCAAAGGTGGCAGTAAGGTTATTTCTACATGGTGGATTTTTGCCATTTTAAACATACATGTGATCATGCTTTCAGTCTGCAGCTAGCATCAGCTTATAGGCATGTATGTCTGTTAATACGTGTAAACATGTGTGTGAGTGTGCATGTGTGTGTGTGTGTGTGTGTGTGTGTGTGTGTGTGTGTGTGTATCTGAATACATATTTATTGATATACATGTGTATGGGTGTATGTCAACTTAATTACATACAAACATGCATACACACACACACACACGTGAGCGTGCATGCAAGCATATATAAGGGATAAATTTCAATTTATTGAAAATGTCTTTCAATTGTCCTTCAGTATGTCACCGGTTAAATTATATACTCACCTCTGTACGTGGGTTTAGGGATGGGTAGGAATGCTCATGTGCTTCAATGTCTACACATGTGTGTTTAAATCTTCATGTGCGTTTTACTAAGAAATGTGATGCAGACTGTTTCTCTCTCTCCTCCTCCTCCCCTCTCTCTCACTGTCTTTCCTCCACTTTCTTCTTTTCCTCTCACTCTCCCTCCCTCCCGCTATCTCTGATTGACTTTAAAAAAATAAACAGTTGAACCTGAAGTGCCACATATGATTCAATGATAACACTAGAATCGTTAAAATGATATGCCAGTTGAAATCTTAGAATTCCTCATAACAATATCAACAGAGAACAATAATTAAACAAGTAAACAGAAGAGAAAAGTGCTCTTAGCACTTTTCTTAAACAAAAAATGTCGCTGTTTGAAAATATATGTATATTATCTTGCACATCTAATCTTTACCTCTTTAATAAACAAGTGCACTGAAACACCGAAAGAAATACCTATGTTCATATATAGAGGTGTATACATACACACATACACATATATATACTCATATACACACATATATACACTCTCACACACACACACACACATATATATATATATATATATATATATATATATATATATATATATTATACAAATGCCAACTCCATCAAATGCCAACTATTAAAGGAGGATTAATGAAATGCTTTCTTTATTTTGCCACACATACAAAAATATATGTGTGTATATATATCGTCTTGTTTTTTGTCACTTTTTGTATAAACAAATGAAAGTAAATGATATACAGTGAGCATCACAGTGTATATAGTCTGTTTTCAATGTATATGACCAATTAGTATTAAAATAGAATAAAATCATCACTCGTAAGTGCCCTCTTAAAATATCACAGACTATGGAGAACACATTTAAAACTTACCTTTATTGTTCTGCCACTGGTCCTCGGAAAATGGCATGTCGCTATCTATAAACATTCCTAAATCAAAGGAGTACATGGTCAATTACAGATTGAGCAACTACATTTCGGAACACATTAGAGATTTGTGAACACTTTCTCCAGTGGTGGCTCATGTACAGGAACTGCGGAATGCAGCACTCTCTATTTCCACTTTATATTATCAATGACATTCATTATAATAAATCTTTTTTTCTTTAATTCTTTCTTTGTACTTGTACATTATATAATCATTAAGCTTAATGTCAGGAGCCATCCCCCAGTTTATGAAAAAAATACAAAAATCCTTGTATAGAACTGTGTGTTTCACAGTTCCATTGATGCAGTGTTTGTCTGTTGTGCACATGCTCACATGTCTGACATAGGAAGCTTCACACAGGGGAGAGAGAGCACTGCATGAACGACAGTGCTGGGTGAAAGGTAGTGTTTCTTCTTGACTCCACATGTGTTGTGCTTAAAAACGTGTTTATATTGAATGTGATAAAGTGTAGAATTAGATTATTATCCTGCTTTCAGCTGCCAGGACTTGTAAAGTAGGGCACATTCCCCGTCCCCATGCCCTTATTTTGTGATTTAGGGGAGATTTTGGTAAACAAGGAGGAATTCACAGCGGTGCTCAGTGAACAAATTGAACACACAACTCGGCAGTAGTTCTTGAAAAACATAATTGAACTCCGCTCTAATTTCTAAATTAGTGACATCTGCCAAATTTCCTGCTGAGTAAACTCAGAGCAGTACCATACGTGCAGTACCATAGGTGCAGTGCCATAGGTGCAGGTGAAGCTGAGTTTGAGAAGCTTGTTTTCTAATCATGTGATCTTGGGCTTCCAAGCTGACCAAAGTCTTCTGAAAGGATTTGGGAGATGAAACCTAAAAGAAGCCCATTCTGTGTGTGTGTGTGTGTGTGTGTGTGTGTGTGCGTGTGTGTGTGTGTGTGTGTGTGTCTTTGAGTAGTTTGTCCCCACTTCCACTTCACAGCCAGTGTTGGTTTATGCTCCTGTAAGCTAGCAGTTCAGCAAAAGAAAATGATTGAATAAGTATTTAGCTTAAAGAAAAATACTGGGGTTGATGCTGTAAAGAAGGGCGAAATTTAATGTTTGCAGCACAACCGTTTTGTTGGATAAAGATGAAATATGAACTCAATGTAGAATAATCTAATGTGATTTACTTACAAGGATCTCTCTACCATATTTCATCTTGAATAGCACTGGAAGACGGTAAGTTCCGAGGTGAGTATGGTTGTAAGATAGCCTTACATCGATTGACTCACCGGGCTGGACAACACTTTTCTGTGGAGTTACTGTAAAGATATTCTCTTCCAAGATCTTTAGCTAAAAACAAAAAGTAAAAAAAGGTGAACAATGAAAACAATTTAGAACTACATAAAAATACCATACACAGCTAGTCAACTTTGGGGCTTCCGCGATAGGTGGTGGTGGTGGTTGTGGGGTCATATGTCCATATGCTATAGTGCAATATGGCACTCCGTTAGTTATGACGATGAGGGTCCCAGTTGATTCCCTGCTCATTAAATTAATGTGAATGTGGCTGAGCACTCCACAGACACATGTACCCTTAACGTAGTTCTCAGGGAGATTCAGTGTGACACAGAGTGTGACCCTTTGAAATACAGGTACAGTTCATTTTTACCTGCTGTTTAAACTGGAGCAATGTGAAATAAAGTATCTTACACAAAGCGTCCCCAGGAATTGAACTCACGACCTTGCGATCTTAAGCTGAATATCCTAACCACTAAGTTACGCACCTTCACATAATGCAATATAATGCTATTCTAACTCCCTTTCTCTATCAGTCTTCTGTGGTACCCTGTTTCCTTCCTCCACTTCACATTCACTGAGTGGATATTCTTTGCATCAAACCCGTTCCATAATTTTTAATCATCAGTCACACTGTTCTGACTCTACGGCACTCACCAAACCACCCCCGATTTCTGTTCATCAATCCTATTCCATTTTTCATGTTCTCCTTGTACCTTAACCTCACATCTCTCTCTTTCTCTCTGTCTCCTTGTCTCTCTCTCTCTCTCACACACATTTTTTTCTTTTTCTTTCTAGGTAGGAAAACCAGATGTTCCCTTTCAACAAGACACCTGTTCCTACTCCACCATCATCATACTTCCAATATCCCTCCATACAGTGCACCCAATCAGAGGATACTTGGTGACCTTGCCCGTGCGGGAACCATGAAAAAGAAAAAAGCGCCCAGTATATTCTGTGAAGTGGCTGATGTTAGAAACCATGCCAAAGCAGGCATTGGTGCACGGTGCAACCCTCTAATTTATCTGCTCACACAAATGGGCTGCCCCATTCCAGCATAGAAAACAATGGAGTTTAAAATGATGATGACGACGACGATGATGATGACAACGATGATAATGATGATAATGATGATGATGACGATGATGATGGTGATGACGATGGTGATGATGACGACAATGATGATGATGATGGCGATGACAGTAATGATGACAATGATGGGGTCGATGACAATGATGACGATGATGATGATGATGACGATGACAACGGCAATGACAATGATGGTGAGGATAACAATTATGATGATGTTGAGTGCAACCAGTTGTCACTTGCAAGTATGGCTTGGAAACATGTACCAATGCTTCGTCTTATAATGCCTATGTAGTGGTGAGTAGACAAAGTCACAGGCTTAACTTTCTTGCTTTTGATTCAATGGAACATACTGTAAGTGACATTTTGTGGGAGAGAGGGCTGCACCAGCACTGAGCTTGTGTCCATTACAGATGAATAGAATAAAAAAATAAAAGTAAAATTACCTTCTCGAGTCATGACAAGGGCCAGTTTCCCTAGTTTCTATGGCATATATATTCCCCACCTGGATGGGATGCCAGTCTGTCACAGGGTTACTTATTTTTGCCAGCTGAGTGGACTGGAGCCACATGAAATGAAGTGTTTTGCTCAAGAACACAATGCACTGCCTGGTCCAGGAATCGAAACCGCAATCTTACAATCATGAGCCCAACACCATAACCATTAAGCCATGTGTGCTCACGCTGAATAGAATGGAGTGCCAGGAAATGAAATGGCTTACTCACAGATACAATGTATCACCTGGTCCAGGAATTGAACCCACAACCTGGTTATGATCAGCCAAATACCTTATACACTTAGAAATACACCTTCACTACATGTTATACTCAACAACCACATCACTCTCATAGATATAGAGGACTATGTGCTCAAAACAAGAGTATCTTTATCCATGGACTTACAGGCTCATGAAACCACGTGTCTTCCTCTTCTGGTGATATGGCATGAAAACAGATCTATTGACAGACTTTGGCACCTGGGGCTGTTTCAGAATATTCTGGGTGGGCACTAATTTGTATTGTGGGGAGATTTTTGTAAATCTGAGGTTAAATAAGCATCATCAACAACGATAATTATTTTTAATTTAATTCAAGCACAAGGATCGCAGTTCTGAAGGAAGGATGTAGACGAACATAATGTAGAATCATCATCATCATTGTGAGTTGAATTCCTGTGGATCTTTTGAACAATAATAACCATCAAAATGACTGCGAACTATATTATTCAACCTCATTATTAGTGATTAATGACAGAATCATAATATGTAGTGCTGCCTCAACACTATTATGGTATGATAAATGAAGTGGACATTGAGTTACACACTGGCAACTCAGTACAGAAGAGAAATTTTATAGACACTAAGGATGTTGATATACTCAAACACAAGCATCAATGGAGTTGATTATCTATGAGTAATAATCATTAATGAGAAAAATTTGAAGTAGTAGATCAATACAGATGAACTACATGGAGAATCTGACCAAGTTGTTATTGTTCTTATTTTTGAAGCTGTAGCATCATGATAGCACTGGCTTCGTAATGGTCCTACAATCAAAGTCGCAGACTTATAATCTCTAAGTATTTCCATTCTTGACTAACACATCTTTTAAAATATCCAGAACTGCAAAATATGTCATTCATTTTCTCGAATGGCAATAAAGTGTGATCTGAGGGAAATTTTGCTGCTATTTTTTTGGCACTAGAATGACTGCATCAAGGTCTACTCATGACCCCTAAATTGCTGCAGCTGTTATTGTTATTTAGCTTTCAAAGTAGCTTATTTTTCACTGAGTCCACAAAGAAGTGGAGAGAGGAGTACCTAGGCCTCTAAATTGAATGCTCCTTTCTCATCCCCTTCATATATAGAGAGCAGGAGAGAAGAAAAACCGACCCAAATAGTTGACTGGTACTTTCTCAATAGCTGAGGATTTTAAGATAAAATTAACCTCAGCAGGATTTGGGCTCAGGAAGCACAGACAAATGCTATAAAGCATTTTACTGGACGTTCAAATGACGCAGTCTGCTACCTAATTTTAACCTCAGCAGGATTTAAGATCAGAAAACAAAGACAAATGATTTGAAGCATTCTATATGACATTTGAATGGTACAGTTTGCTACCTAATTAACTGTTGATTGAGCAGAACTATGTTCAGTGACATTCCAGCCTTGACTGTTGCATCTTTCTGTATATCCAGGAAGACATTATGTGATATCACCGTCCTTTTAAAATGATGATAGATCGCAATTTGAGGGAGGTTTGGCTGTCAGTTCTAGCAAGTAAAACAATCACTTAAAAACCACTCACTCACTATCTGTCTCTTTCTTTCTCTCCCTCTCTCCCCCCTCTCTCTCTCTCTCGTTGTCTCTCTCACAGCCCACTAAGTTAATAGTGGACCTATTAACTTAATAGTGGACCTACTAAGTTAATGGTGTTATTAGTTTAGTGTTTAGTCCTAATTAGGATCTGTGATCAAATTGTTGCATAAATCTTTCTCTTTCTGGAACAGTGTACAAAGGGTTGACAGAAGTACGTTAATCTGAGCATGGCCTCGTTTTTAATTCAAGTACCTACATCAACTACAAAGAGGTAGTTGCTCTTTATATATATATATATATGGATATATATATATATTTATATATATATATATACACGCTAAAATGTGTAAGCAACAATGCCCAGATCAGCTTCCACAAAAGATGGTTTTTGATACTGATATGAAATATGCAGGTAGTAATTTTAGTCCATTGGTTTCATATCAATTTAACATACCAAAATGGATCAGAA